>NW_027670840.1:0-32500 GCF_964199315.1 Orbicella franksi
CTAGCAATAGTTATATAATAATATACACTATCTTAAATCTTTGGTTATTTTTAAGTTTCAAACGCCGTGCCAATGTCGTTCCGAACTAAATTCATTATTTAAGTTTGACTTTGCCACAGCTGTAGCACAGCATTTGAAACAAGTTTGACTCTGCTGTGTAGCATGGCAACCTCTGTTGTGTAGCACGGCAAGCTCTGTCATGCTGCATGACTTTAGCATGGCATGGTCTTAAACGACATGCTATTGCCGTGCTGAACTAAATAAAATAAATTATAACCACATATAAAACTGGACAAACTGGTTTCTCGTGAGTGGGACGCATGCATGTAGAAACAGTTCCTGGCTACAAGTGTAAAAAAAAAAAATAGCAGCATTCAGGAGAACCCAGCTGCCGCCTTTTCTACCAGGGAATGTTTCAGAGGCTGAAGAAGATTCTTGCTCACTGGATCTGGATGAAGGAACAGATGTAAGCTCAAACTGCTCATCACCTGTTGAGTTTGGTGAAAAATCGGAAGTCAAAGAAGATAGCGAATCGTTGGGTGAAGACAAAAAAGAGGTGCGAAATTAAACAGACCAGGATCACTAATCTTCTTCTTCTACCAATGGCATGGATTAATAATGCCTACTGCAATAGTCGCTTCGTTCTCCTTGCAGCCTGGGCTTGTTTAAAAAACATTAAAGTATGCAAATGTTTGTCAAATTCTCTGTCAGGAACACCGTCCCTCATTTTGGATTCATCCGTAACACTGCTGGTTCGAAATCGTCTCTTTTGTAAAAGCCCAGTGAATTAAGCTCAAAGTATGAAACCAAGTTGTGCCAAAGTCATGCTACAATCAAGCCAAATTGAATTTAGTTCGGCACAACTTTAGCATGGTGTTTGAAACAGGCCTAATTTAAAACAGAGGGTATATATGAGTGTCGAACCTTCCATATGTACGCCTCAAATTATCCAATAAATTAATCATAATTTTTTTTTAATAACTAAAGTAACAATATGTTGATAAACAGTGAATAAGAAATTGTCCTAAATGATTGTTTAAGGACATTCGCACGAAAATTTTCAAGTAGATAAATATTTTTGATAATTTTTACTACAATCGTCAGATAATGAGTTACCTGTGTCAGGAATGCAAAAAAAATGGGGGTCACCGACTTCATTTCAGAGACAAAGCATGGGGAAAACTTCCTGATTTTGAAAAATTGGTGCACATACATGTAATTCAGCATGGTCTGCAGGGGTTTATAATTAAAAATATTGAAGGTGGGTCAACGGAGGAAAGTGGTCTTAGTCATATTTTTTATAAGTAGGTCTGTTGCATAAATAATTATTCCAAATGTTACCAACGTTTTCACAAAACTTAACCCTTCAAGAAAGAGGTATTTGAAATCAAAGATAAATGAAGAGATAAAAAGAACAGAATTTGATGGTGCATTTTGCAAAAAAATCAAACTTCTAGTTGATAGATTTGTTTCATTTTTTCAATAAACATTGAAAATCGGTAGAGAAATTGATCCATCAAAAGAAAAACAGGGGTCACTGATCGTCCAAGATCATTAAATCCAGGAAAAGCTATAGCAATGGCGATGTGCCCTATTAATTATTGCTCATTTTTTACTTACCACGCATGCTCACGCATGATGTGGCATGTAAATTTGCGCGCACAGTAAGGATGCGCAGAAACAATTAGCGCTCAAATGTCCTTAATATATTCTCTCAGCCAGCTGTCACTGAAAATATGTTTTGAAACCAGTAACAAGAATTATTATGTAAACATTGAGGTTAATAACCTGAATGTGTATCATCTTTTAGTGTTGCAAAACTGTGCAAGTATATGCATATATACTGTAGAGCCCCTCATAAAATTTAAAGTTCACCAAATTTATCATCAAATCCATCCACACTTGCAGAAATAAATAACTTGACGGTTACATTATATTTATAAAAAAAAAGACAGTTTTAACATACATGAATTTTTAACAGCACGTACAAAAAAAGAAAAAAATAACACCAAACTACATGTCCATGAACTATGAAGTTTAATTTACTGTATGTGCCACACTTAAAAATTAAATGTTAGGGCTGTCAAAATGATTTCAATCCAGTTTGATTTGTATGTTTCTTTGTCTCAGGATTATGGTAATAATTCTAGAACAAAGAAAAATACAAATAAAACTAGTTTGAAATCATTTTGACCTAAAATTTACTATAACATAATGTAAACTACGATATATACATACATGTACCCATTCTTGTGTTGTAATAATTTGCCAATAATTATGACAATCATTTGAGCTGTTACATCAAAACCTAACGACTTAATTCATCATTCATGGCAAGACTTTCCGTATAACGTTTGACAACCGTTCCCGTGTTCCGAATACAAGAAAATGTACATTAGCTAAATATCGAAATAAAATATTTTTCATCTGCATACTCATATATTTTTAGCTTATGCCAAATCTTCCCTTAAAATACATTTTTTTCTAAAATCGATGTTATAGTCTAATACTGTAAATCCAGGGTGTAAATATAGGTCTAATTCCAGAGCAAAGTTAAGCAAAAAAAAAACTGATCATTTCACTGGGCAGGTTTAAACTAAACAATGGCATTTGCCATTTTCCATCATTTTGCCTTTTCGTTCAATTGCTTCCACGCAAAAGGTGAATGATACATGTAGTTCAAATTGGAGCAATAAACATTGACATCTTCGCCCGTGAGAAATTAAAAGTCCATCGCATGACCTCATTTTCCAAATAGTACAAACTCTTGTAACATGTTGTCACCTAAAATGGCGAATCGAACATCAACAACCACAGGAAATGTAGGCTTACGTGGGAGAGGAAGTTGACCAAGCGACGAAACATGCAGTGATCAGCGACTCCACTGATAAATATTTAAACAAAGGAAGGCTGGTTAACATTTTACAATCTGTGTAATATTCAGGGAAAATTATATAAGCTTATAAGCCCAAGATCAATGAAAATAAACGAAAACTGAATGGTGTTGACTTACGTGAGAATGTGCTTTCCGATTGCGTTGGAAGACTCGCGGCTATGGTGGATGTGATAGGTGAGTGAAACACTGCTCCCTGGACGATTCCAGCCGAAGAAAAAACCTCCGATGAATTGAAGCTGCCACTTTCGATGCGAGGCCGTTTTACGTTTGTATACCGATGTCCCATATCCCTTGCTATCAACCCGGCGTGATTATAAATTGTAGTGCCGTCTCCGTCGCCAGTGAAAATCGATCTCGCCCCATGTGAGTCAGACATTTTCCGAAAGCTTCGTTCGTTGAAGAAGGGTACTGCTCGCAGCGAAGAACGAAACTTTTTTTTTTTTAGAAACCAGTTAAAACAGAGAAATTGTCCGGAAATCTCGTATCAAAAAAAACTGTAGGGGGCATAATATCAAAAATACGATTCACAGACGAGACCAAAACGAATCGCCCAGTAATTTAAGCTCCAAGTGTGGTAAAATTTCAAGTCTGCGAACGGCAAAACGTTCTCTCCCAAACACAAAACTGTCGAATTTTGAAGTTCAACACTCCATTATCCAACTTGGCAACGTGTTTTGTCCAAAGACTCCCTTATCACGTCAGTTTATATTCCTACAAATCGATAGTGCCAGGGAAAGAAGATGGCCACCGAAACACAAGAGCTCTCCTGATTTAGAGGCGAGACTTGGCTGGAAGAAACACTCTCTGTGTTGAAGTGCAGACGAACGAAACCCGCTATGCGCGGAAGAGATGCACTGGCGAACAATACATCGACAACAAAGTGAAGTGGAAGTCAGCCGCCGATGATTAGCGATGAGCGTGGGAACTTTTGTGGCAATTCAAGGCTCGTGAGAAAATTAACCCACACCATATATGGAGGTTATTTACAAATAGCGGCTCTAGAACAAAGAGTGCACGCGACCAGCTACCGAATCAACTTGGCCCACAGGGAATGTCCATATTCATAAATCGTCCACCAACATGTGGGCCTTTTGTGCGCTCAAGAGCGAGCAGTTCACCCGATTGGCCGAGCTACAATGAAGCCAGCTAATAGATGAAAATCTTTGCTTTGGCTCAGCTGTTTCCCAGGCAAAGATTCACACGGGAACACAAAGAAAGTTCGTTTTGTGTTGAAACAGTGGTGTCGAGGAGTTCAAACTTTAAAATGTGTGTTTAGAAAACGTCGTCGAAGTTGCCCTCGAACACACGGAGTTTTGCTATTTTCGGGCATGTCGACTTCAGTTGTTAAAGCGACGCATCGCACTTGTGAAAAACTTAACGTAAAATATCATGAAAACAAACTCAAACTTTATGCTTTATAAGTTAGTAGCACTCAAAAGAGTTTCGATTCCACCTGTCCGGCTTGCTTGGAAGTTTCGAAGACCAAATAAATGCATTTAAGGAGCATATTTCTGCCGCTTTTCTTTTCTTTTTTTTGTTTTTTTTTGTTTTTTTTTTTTTCAGCTTTTCAGCTATATTGACAGATGCATTGTTTGGTCCAACTTTAGTTTAAAAAACCAAACAGTCTATCAACATTAGAAGATACGGTTTGCGACAGTCCAATAAATTTTGCGGCAGCCCAATATTGAAAAAAAACGATGACTAATCAATACTTGTGGTTAACAAGAAAAAGAACCTAACAGTTTTTGGTCTGAAAAAACTTCTTTGAAAAAAAATTTCCTCATCTTTTTCCTCAAATAAGTCAGATTTACTTGCGAAAGGTCGAGCAAACGCAAAATATTGCTGGATGATAATATTTTTTTCCCGGCATTCGTCAAATATTCCTATTTTTATACTGGTCTGACAAGTGCTTTAGGTATTACGGTCCATCGCTTCATCGATTGCTAGATATTACCTTCTCTGCTTTCGTCATGGTTTAAAAATGCACGTTTTTCTGTCCGTTTATACATAACAAGTGGTAATTTTGGAGTAAAACTTAACCTACCAACGGCTTTATAATTAATTTCTGGTCATTTCAGGTTGTTTTTCAAATTCATTGGGATTGATGCAACCGAGAGATACTATAAACTTGCAGTAATGCTTTCTTGTATCATTGAAAATATTTATTTTCTAACGAACTTTAATTTTCAATTAGCTTTGATTTCAAAATTTTATTCGCAGTTTTGAAAGCAAATAACATCTCTTTCTTCAGATAACAAGACCCATGGATGACAGATTAGAGTTTTCTAAAGAGCATGGTAATTCTAAGTAATATGAAAACAACAAGAAAAGAAAGCTTAATAGTTAACAATTATTCCATGAAACCGCGTTGGATATGAAGTGATAAATAACCAACGAGCGCGTAGCGCGAGTTGGTTATGATCACTTCATATCCAACAAGGTCGAATGGAATAATTGTTTTAGTATATTCTTAATCGGGTTTTTGCCGCCGATTTTTATTTCAACAATTTTACAGAGCGGAAAATTTTTAAACTTGGCGCACTGTTTTCCATATAAGGTAAAACTCCGACTAATGGCTCATAGTCGGAGTTTTTGAGCCAATCAGAGAGCTAGAAATGCAATAGTCGGAGCTGAGAATATACTAACTATGATTAGTGTAAATACTTTGAGAATAAATTGTGAGTAATTGAAACCGCCGAAAAAAAAAATGCCAGTTGTGGGAGGAATATAAGAGAAATGGTTAAAACTACTGAACACACAAAGGGCGGACTTATTGAAGCACCTTCCAGTCTGCGGTTAAGGAAATTTTATGAAGCTGCGGAGCTCTACTCGATTGCTTTGTGAGTCAACAGAAATCAATTTTAAAAATGAGATGGTTAGATGCTGTGATCTTGCGCCATCATTCAATGTAGCGAAAGAGGCGCTGCCAAATTATAAAAGTCAGTTAAATTACTGAGATCTTTAACTTTAAACAAGTAAACTTTCCACATGGTCATGAGTAGGTAGGAAAGGTGTGCATACGAGCCAAGTGATCCACTAGGCCGCAGCTTATCCTGGTTTCTGTCGCATGAAGCGACTAGGAGAATTTCTGCTCCCCCCTGGGTGGGTCGCAGGATTACCCCCCAGCATTAATAAATTCGCCGCTATTTATTTGTACACTTGGGTTGAGAGAGGGCAGTATGAGAGTTAGGTGTCCAGTGCCCATTTTCACAACACAGGGACCTAGCTAAGACTCGAACATGGACCGCTCCGCCCGAAGACGAGCGCGCTAACCATAAGGTCCCCACAAGGTCAGGAGAAGAAAAGAATTTCAAAATCGAAAGGACTCAAACATGATTCGCGATTGTAGCGAAGAACATGAAAAGTTATATCAATCATCTCTGCTGCGCACGTCATTTCTAACATAAAGGAATGTTGCCGACCTCTATTTATGAATGACATCCGTTGATTTTGAAGTCTCACTATTTCAGGACGACTGTTCGATTTGATTTTATCGACGGAAGCCGCTGAGAAGCACTTGACACTGCAAAAGATTTCCGCCCAGCTTGTCCCAGTGGTGAAACGTCACTAATAACCAAAACAACCGAGTCTATTTCAGTACGAACCCCATCTAAGCCGATCACTCGTTAGCAATCAGACGAATAACGGACACTCCCCTGGGTTCAAAGACTTCAAACCATGTACTGTTGAAAATCCCAAGATTGTCACGGTGGTATTAATTAAACCACTATATAACCTACTAGATTACAAATTTCATTTGCATCATAATAATACACAACCCGGAGCTGTTTTGTAATAATATCATGTAAGTTAAACATGTCAGTAAAACCACAAAAACAGACTTTAAGAGGACTCCGTGACACGATGACGAACATCCTGTGATTTGAAGACAACCAACACTTTTAAAAGGAAACAAGAGAACTATACTTCGTCGTTCATGGTAGATATAGCCTGCAAACAGGCTCTCGGCGAGGACGGAAAAAAATTCGCTGTGGAAAGCCGGAGTGGACGAGCACGAAACTGAAGAGTTCGGAGAGCGAAGCGATCGGGGCGCCTCGTTTGGTCTCGCCGGGAGGGCTCTTAAATGAAAGAAGTCGGGGATGCTCGTCGTATTGAATCAAACCCCTAAAGGAAGGCAAAACTAATATAAAACAGTAATTGGGTAATGGATAATAATGTTGTAATAATAATGTTAAACAGTTTGTGGATTCATGATCAGTGAAAAAAAATGTGTTACATCGCTGAGTTGATGTTTGTGACGACGGTGATAAAAAGAAATGACAGCTGAAATTTGTCGAGCCAAGTTTCTTGGTGTCATTGATAAATCTATACAGCGGAAAAAAAAAAAAAAAAACAGCTAAAAGAAGCCAAATTGTGCTTACGCAAAATGTCGTGCAGTGGTATCAGAGATCTACTTTGAACATGATAGCAATGTTTGGCACTCACGTGAAACATGTTTGCTTAGTTTTTGTTTGACGGCGGCTGACGTTTTTTTGTCTGCCATTCAGTCCGTGATTCTGTTGGTAAGTCTATTTCTTGTGGAGTCTCCCACTGGAGTTGGCAAAGACGTCATGACGCATCCGTTACAAATCTGACAGGAAAAAAAAAGAAAAAAAAAAATACCATTTCAATGTGTCGATCACTGAATTTCTTATGGATCAGCTGTAGCGCTTGCAACCCGGCAATTTATTCTTTATTCTCTTTTTACCATCATATCATTGCGTTATATCCTGATTAAATTAGATCACATAATAGCCAATCACAACAACCGACTTACAGTCCACAAAGGAGAGGGAAGCCTCTCATTATAGAGACACTTTTCCGCATACACGTACTTGTTTATCGTATTTTTATTGTGTTGACATTTTTTTTTTTGTGATTTAGTGTTGCAGCTCTCTCTTGCAACCTTGTAAACTTCGTTTATTTATTGATTTATTGATTTATTGGTTGATTTATTTATTATTTAATGCTTATTTATCTACTGCTTGTTTATTTATTGCTTAGTTATTTATTGCCTTTTTATCTATTGCTTATTTATTGATTGTTTATTTATTTATTTATTTATTTATTTATTTATTTATTTATTTATTTATTTATTTATCCTCCTACTTCGATGCTCAGGAGAGATAGTCCTTCGGCCGGTCAGATTAAAATAAGATCTCTGTGATCTAAGCAATCATGCAATGTGTTTTATTTTAACTATCTCCATGACTGTTGCCAGTAAGTAATTAGGAAAATGAGAAGTACATGACTTGACTTCAAGATAAGTTAGCTACCTGTGGAGATAAACTGAGATAGATGAGTCTAAAAGTAGTCAAGATGCGACATCGGAGTGACTAAAGAAAGTTACAACGTAACGCGATATTTTCGAAGCTTATTTAACAACGTGGTAAAACACGTTGCATTGTCAGAGTTTAAGGCTGTTATTACGAACAAATAACCTCGATCATATAAGCATTGCAATTGCATAAAAAAATATCCATGATCAATGATAGAAGATTCTATTGACCAATCAGAGCGCGCGTACAAAACTTGTCAACAAGAAAGACCATGAGAGTATTGCTCTGCTCGATTCCACTTCTAAGCTTTTCTAACCATGAAAAGTTTTCCTTTATAGTAACCTTGATGACAATTCACGCTACCACATAGTTCAGCAGGCCACTTCTATTCGTAACTGACTTCGTCGCAATCCAGTTTTTAGTCGCCAATTTAGCTCTTGCGTCAAAGCATATCATCACCTGATTACGTGACCTGAGTCACGTAATAATTAATTATAGAAGGACACTGGATAAAAACGTTCACAAGGATCTCGCGCGGCCGTTCTTCTCGTCCCCAGGATCTCGCGCAGCCATTTTTTTTCTCGCGCTTTTCTTTCGCGTCACGCACGACGGACTAAGCGAAAGAGGGACTACTCGTAATCTACAATTTTTCACCAGTCTACGACGTTTGATGTCGAAAAACTACATTGAACAAAACGGAGCAATCTTTAAATGTCACAGACAGTGAAAAAAAGTCGCAGTTTGGCGTAAAATAACGAAGTTAAGACTGTTATCCTCGGCACACTGAATGTCTGCCAAAATTCTCGAAACGAGAAAAGGACAACCCTGGTTATTAAAGAAAATGCCGACATATAATTGTGCTTACATGCGTTTGTAGCCATAGTTATAAAATGCTCGACATCAGAATAATACAAAATCTAAAAAAATGTTTCTTTCGTCAGGGTTTGTTTTTAAACGCTTAAACACATTGCCGTATACAGGCAACTAAAGGTCAATAGGACATTTAACGACCGCAATATATCCGGTATATACCGCAATCACAATTTACACACCAATTGTAACATCCATATTAGTTGCCCATCACAATCAAAAACACACAGACACTTAGCAACAAAAACCACAAATATGTCGTAAAAAAATCAACGCTCTTAGTGAGCTTAAGGCGGAGAAGAGATGTAGTTTCATTAGCAACTTTGATGAGCTTTCCGCGATGACGGTCAGTATTTACAATGTGTGCATACTTCTCGTCTTAACCGAAGCTGATTAATTTTTGAGTATTAATGTTCTTATATGACACAAAAATCATGTATTAGTCAAACGTGTAATTCATAGGTGACAGACATACTCCGATGCCGTCAAAGGAAGACTTCGTTTTAGCAGTCGTTACCTAACTATTTACAAATTTTTTTCCACGCTAATTTGTAAGTTAAATCTGTCATTTACGCTACTGCAAGCTAATAAACAGATAAAGGTAAGTGGCTGGCAATTTTCCTTCACGTTTGATCCAGACTACGTAATAACGATCAAACTTTCAATAAACGACAATGTCCTTAGCCTACTTACCAACTAAGTTTCAAGAAGCCTTCCTTCTATAACTAATGTTGTGTTTCGGCAGTTCATTGACAGTTCCAACTTTTACCGCCGTGTGATTTGATCAGGATTCTCACGCCACGTCCGATTTATTTATGTTTGCCCTGAACTTGAAAAGCTTCCTTAAGGAGCACGCTATTGTCATGAAGACAAAAGAAATTACACGCTTTATTGCGCGGACGAACCTCGAACGTATTGTATCGCTGTGAATTTTTCAGGGGCTTTCGGACTTTTGAAACTCTCTCTGCATAGATATCACAAACAAACTGTGTCAACGGAAATCAAACAACGTTTTTCATTTACCACGTTCTGACCACAAATAACTCAACAAATCCTCGGTCTTTTCATGGCCTTTTAAAAAATCACTAAGTACAGCAATTTTTAGTGGCACTTGCACAACGATTCATTGCAGCAAACAGAAGAAGGTGTATGTCATGTATTTTGAATGTAAACTTTTCAATCTAATTATAAATGAATACGATAAATGTTCTCAATGTCTATAATCGATGTTCTTAACTTAGCTTGGTATACCTTTTACTAAAAATACTGTTTGTCATTTACATTGTAATGTTTACGCCCGAGTGAAGTTCCCACGCCTGTTTAGATATGAGACAATAAGCCTGTAAGATCAATTCTGATTTGACCCTCTTAAATCTTTTTCCTTGCCTTCCTTTTTCTTTTCACCTAATCGCGATTTTAGAACTGCAGTTTTTGCTCATTGTCGATAGTTTTCGATACAACGTGCCAATGAATGAAGTGTTTGAAATTCCCGCACAGTAAAGAGGGAACACAGACGAGATGTCAAACTATTACAGAACACGAACACCGAACATGCGCAGTTGTCATGAACCGGTGCCGCACTCAGACTAGTTTTCACCAAGTAGAGGTCAAGAAAAATTCTGAGGCTAGTCCCTTTAGATAAAAAAAAAAAAACAACAACAGCAATACTTGCTTTAATGAGAGTGATGTTCTACAGAAGCCAACAGTGTCCTCTTTTGTAACTGTGACTAAACTATAAGTGAGGAATAGGAAAGAATGTGAACTGAACCAGATTATGGAAATCAACGCTTCTGATATTTCAGTATAGAGACGTTTTCCAGTGTTTGCCCTTAAGTGTACATTCTGACTACAATCACTCTACGAAAACATCAATGCAATCTTTTATGACCGAAATGATGTTTTGTTCAATATGTCAAGGTACAATGTGTTTTTTCACTTGTCCAAGAGTAAAGTTGTCGAAGGACAGTTCGGCAAAAGGAGCGTATTTCGCGTTAAAGGCAGGCATACATTCCTCAAGTATCACCTTCAACGTTCCTTTTTTATTTCTGTGTCATTTAAAAACCATGGTGAAGAAGTCCGGAGGACCCTCGGAATAAACGTAAAACTTCATACTTTCCCAGGTATATTTTCAAATGACGAGTATACGTATAGATGCAAACTTGTGCCCAGTCCATTAAATTCCGAGGTTAATTCGTCACACGATCTGATAGCCAGACGAGTAGAATTTCCTTTTTTTTTTCGCATTCTGCCCAAGCACTATTAGTCCTCCCTCATTTTTTTCGCTCGCTCGCCTTCCTTTTTTCGCTCGTTCCCAGCTAACGAGAGCCTGGAACAGGCTAGAAGAATTCTCAAACGAGGAGACGGACGATAAAAGAGGACACTCTATGGCAAAATGGTAAAAAAGAGAGCTAAATCACTGATATTTAGCATGTAACAGCGAGCTGATTAGACAGCGGGATTTTTTTTTTTAAGTGTGAAGCATTTCTACCAAATGTGTTGTGGTTGACAGTAAAATAAAGCAAATAAATAAAGCACCGTTGATATTGTTTGTTTCTGTATGTACATAACTCGTTAGATTTATCGCAACCGTGCTTCCCGGGAGGGGTACTCCCTTACATGGGCTCTATAGGTATGTGCGGCCCCAAAAGGTATTTGTTTTTCAGCCGCTTTGGTCATAAATAATATATCGATTTTGGCAGTTTTGGTCTTAAATAGGGTATGAGTAGTATAGTGTGCACCCTTACTACTGGTATGGTTTCAGCACCCTAGTCTTGAATTGGGTATGTTTCTTAGAAGAAGCTACATTTCCATCATTATGAATAAGACCGTCAACAAAAGCCCTTCATAACTTATGTTTAGGGCAACTGTGCCAGCTACAAAGGTCATTAATAGGGTATCGAGTTTTTGGTAGTGAAAATCGCAGATTTTGCTCATATGGGCGCACACCCCTACCCAAATTTTTTGGGAGTACCCCACTCCGGGCGTGCTACCAACTTATGAGCTCACTCTGAGTTGAGCGGCTCAAGCCACGGCATCAAAGATATCAACGACACCTGAAGAAACTTTCGGAATGACCCTTGGAATGACATCAATTAATTGAGT
The DNA here is from genome assembly GCF_964199315.1 of Orbicella franksi. NCBI lineage: Eukaryota > Metazoa > Cnidaria > Anthozoa > Scleractinia > Merulinidae > Orbicella > Orbicella franksi. The sequence continues at coordinate 12,148 of NW_027670840.1, forward strand.
TACAATAAACGGTGTGCAGAAAAGACTGATTTTGTCTGGGGTAACATTGTATAAAATTAAGAGCATACAACCATGAAGACTAAACAGGAGGCACAGATAAATATAACATTATTGTAGATCCATTATTGCTCTACATACAAAACTTATTTTGTAACCAAATCCAACCGGTTCTGTCTTATGGCGCAACAAGCCTGTCGCATTACATGACTTTAAACCAAACCTGGTTTGCCTGTTCTTTTCCGGCTTGTTTTGTAATCCATCTCCTTACACATCCCTATGTCACTTTATGACGTTACGTTTTGTTTTCCTTTCCCCCATCCTAACCTGCGTCCGCCCTCTTCCATCTTGACTATGACGCGACTAAGCCACCATCTTGACTATTCAATTCGTCTTAGGGTGACAAAGCCGCCATCTTGAATTCATCTCATGGCGACAAGGCCGACATCTTGAATATGAAGTGCGCCCTAGGGTAATGCCCCTTACCACTGGTTGGTGAGCTCACCTCCGCTTACGAAGCCCTGCGTTCGACTCATGGGGTGCGTAAAATTTGTAGCTATTTTTCTTTAGTTGAAATTGAGCTCTTTATTTATTAACTGAGCAGGAGGTCTGTATAGGAGAATCTCGACCAAGGTCGAGAATACAGACCTGGAACACAGTGAAGCCTGTACAAACGACCGAGGTCAAGATTCTCCCATGCAGATCAGACCGACTAAGCTCGGTTAATAAGAAAAACGTAATTCGTTTAATTTAACTGGTATTTTGCTTGCGAAAGGCGGTGAGCTGAACTAAAATCTACTAAAGTTTGCTTGTCTTTTTTGCCTTTGTGTATTCTCATCAGGCTTTTCGGCACTTCCATTTAAAAAAATAAAAAAGTCAATATTTTTGTATTTTAGTTTGCAGCTTTTGCACCGCAAAATGTAACGGGTCTGTAGGTGTCAGTCTAGATGGGAATGTGTAGACCGCCGGCAATATCGATTTCAGCCAATCAAATTCGTGAATTTGGTAGCTCCCAGTCCTCGTGAGACACGGCCATATAATAAATGCATAATACTGATAAGAAGAAATCAAAGTTTATAATAAAACCTCTAAAAAGTCTGAAATAAGGTTCTGTTCATGTAATATAAGTGAAGTAGGAAAAGTTATTTTGATAGATAGAAAGAAACTGAACCACCTTTTGGCAAAGTTAACACTTTTCTGTTACGGTCCTTAAGTATGTCGTCACATTGTGACCAACTGACAAAAATATCGACTTCTGAAGCCACTCGATCGCTTTCGACAATGAACTAGCATCGGATGCAAACTGTGCTTCAGTCAAGGAGCTGCAAAATCACTGTTTATATACAGTGAGTGGTAACGGGATTTTTTTCTTTTGAAAACGAACTGTAACCAGCGAACTTGAATGCTTCAAGAACGAGATACCTACGACGTCTCTGCGGGGAAAATAAAATACAAACGGTGCACTTGCTTGCAAGAAAGAGCCGTTACACTTTTGGGTACTGGGATCTAACCACGCACTAAACAAGCAGCAACAACAACAACTCAGCTTTGGTTCCAACAGCAGTGTTTATTTTCTCTGGATAGTACTTTGAATTTAATCAAAATGTTATCGAAAAAGCTTTGCGACTGCGATCGCTTATTTATGACTTTTACCAGCGTCTATTGTTCAAAACATATAACAAGTGCACTAAGATAACGACGAGAAAAAAAATTACAACGAATACGAAGTCCTTTGAGGATAGTGCAACCTTTAAAAAATGCTAGTTTTAGCTCAAGAATTTATTGTTACAAGTGCTCGTTACTTGGACGGGAAAGTTCGAACTAAATTACTCTAAATTAAAAAAAAAAAAAAAACGAGTTCTCGCTTAGAACAACTAACCCAACATTCATTACTGAAACTTGACGAAACAGCCAAAGTATACATAGCTCCAAGCGTTCGAACTTTCAGTAAGACGAGTTAGCAGATAACAGGTAGTTAAACAAAGTCCTATTGAACTGAACGAACTTCGGTCATGAAACTTATTAGCAAAATAATCCACAGACTTAATTAGAAACTGGCAAAATGTAATAACAGAGGAAATATCTTGTAATTAAACTCTGGCAAATAAAGCTGCTGTTGGCTTTTGAAAATGCAATGTTTAAAAATTATGACAAGTAAACACAAATTTAAATATTGATAATAATTACGGCGGAAATTAAAAATTGTATCGAAGCAAAGACAAAGGCTAAATGCGAATAGCCGGCAAGCAAATATTCATTGAAAAACGGACTCAAACTGTTACTGCGCTATCTTTCTAGAGCTAAATATATTTCACTACCAAAACTTAAACTTGAATGGATATTATGAGCAAATAAAGCAAATTATCGAAAAGCTGAATATGCCTCTATAAAGTTCCACGGCGGAGGTATTAAACTGAGCAGTCTGCAAGTTGCTCCTGACTGTATATTGCCTTTATTCTTAATGATACAAGTTTCTTGAAAGTTACGACACTAATTGCCGTTACTTTTAAAGCTTCTGTTTTTATATTCCTATCTTGTAAGTACTGTAGTAGGTGCAAAAAATAGAAACACAAGAATACAGTTATTTAGTTTTAATTACGATCAGACAGAAATCGAAGTCCAGTTTATGAGTTTGTTCATGTTTGTCCACTGAGATATGACCAAGCCATCGTTCTTCCAATTACAGCCAAGTGTCCTCGACATCCCTTGGCTCCGCGCCAGGCTGCCCTTCCTCTGGAGATGGGTAAGCTTCTTGTTCTGTGAGGCTATGGGTAACCCGTCCTCCCTCATAAACATCAACGGTCAAGCGCTCCTGGCATGTCAAGTATTCTTCATTTTCTTCGCTAAGAGTAACAACCACTTCATCGGGCTTCCCTGCATTTGAAGTTGGGTTAGCTGCTTGTTCTTTGCGATCAAAAGTAACCCGTCTTGGCTCATGAACATCAACACGTACAGTCAAGCTTCCCTGACCAATCACGTTTTCGTCCGCTTTCTTTCTGGGATTTTCAGCCACTCTATCACGCTTCCTTGCCTTTGGAGTTGCGTTGGTTGCCATTTCTTCAAGATCAAAGGTAACCCCTCTGGGCTCATGAACGTCAACACGTACAGTCAAGCTCTCCTGACCAATGACGTTTTCCTTATTTTTCTTCCTGGGATTTTTAGCCACTCTATCACGCTTCCTTGCTCTTGGAGTTGGGCTAATTTCTTGGTCTTTGAGGTCAAAGGTAACCCGTTTGCGCTTACGAGTATCGACACTTACGGTCAAGCTCTCCTGACCAATCGCGTTATCCTCATTTTCCTCTCTGAGATTACGAGCCACTTTACCACGCTTCCTTGCTTTTGGAGTTGGCTTAGTTTCTTGTTCCTTGAGTTCAAACGTAACCAGTCCACTGTCCTTTAAAGTGCTGGACACCGACGGCATGTCGATTCCACCAGTTTGCAGCTGTTGCTTCAGGATGTTCGTTCCAGTCAATCCGCTTATTTCGCTCTGCAGTTCGGTAAGTGGCAGGATCAAAGCAAGACAACAAGAAAAAGACCATTGGCGATTTTTGCGCCATTGTTTTATGTAACGATGGAGGTATACAGCATACTGAACTGTGAAAAAGATAAGAAAGAAATCAGTATTTTTTTTTTCCCATGGAAGAAAATCGCAAGTAGTCCTTTAGGCGATACGAAAGTAAAAGTTAATTATAAAATGCCAGTCAACCCTTGCTGTGGAGATATTCCAATGATTTTCTTTTTCGGTTTTGACATTGCTGTAGATTTTACCGATGCAAATACAGGAGACCGAGAAAAAAAAACCAATAATTATGATAAAACAAAAAAGAAAAAATGAAACACTAAGCGACAGTTTATTTAACTCTCACTCAAACGCCTTTGGATTTGCATAACCCATTGTTTATCCCTATTCAGATATATAAGAGAAGCGGGTTGGGGGCGGGGGTAGAAAGGGCCCGTGATAGCTGTTTCATTATTTATGTAAAATAAATTTAACCACATTTTTACAGGCATGTTTTTACAAATTTGAAAATTGTAATCTTTATTTGAAGTTAGCTTTCACGGAATTACGGTCAATTTTTAAATGAACTTTATAGAATTACTTTATTACTTATTTTGAATTCCAAAACTAAAAACTGACGTTTTAGAAAAATCCAGGAAAATCGGTTGATCCAAGATGGCGGCTCCTTCGAAAACCTTCCCTAATAGGCCAATTCGATATATTTAAATTCAGCTTGATAGTGAGGCCTAGAGGACACAAACAAAAGAAATGAATAAACATGTCATTCAATTTCCTTTGTTTGTGTCTTCTAAGCCTCACTACCAAGCTGAAGTTTGATTTATCGAAAACAGTTTATTGCCACGTAATATGACGTCACTTTTCTATGTTATTGACAACAAAGGAGAAATGTTTGGACTAAGAGCCGGTCTTAATAGGGTTAAAGATGATTTTAGGCTAGGCAATGCTATTTCCTTTTGGTAATCCAAAACTATAATTGTTCAGTTACTTGAACTTTAAAAGTAGCTCACATGATTTCGAAATGTTACACAGACTCTTTGTTTAGATATTTTTTCATTCACGTCGACAGAATTCTAGTTTGGCAAAATGCCATCGTCTGGCCTTTTGAAATTTTGGTCAGAGTACTAGCTTCGTCAGTTTTCTACCATTTTGTGAATATATATTTTTTTCTTTTTGTTTGTCAGTTCAAGCTACTTCACAATAAAACACTCTTAGACTACTTAATTAGCCCGTGGTTTTCTATTTAGCAATAAGTTTTAGAGGTTGTTCCACGGGTTAACAAAACTCACTTAGGGGCAAGCTGACAAGCTGATTGTAAATAAATGATTCATTCTATACTGGCAGATAATATACGAATCAATAATTACCAACGAGAAGGGTGATCACTAGCGTATTAGCTCCAACCACCAGTATGTTGAACGTGATGCCGTCCACGTATGGGTCAATGGAGGATGATGACATACCCTCTTCAGGAATTCTACTTACAGCTCCTATGCCCAAATTAAGGAATGTGACAGACAGAGATGACAGCATTAACCTGTTCTCGAATGGATCTGCCATAGGGCTGATGAGGGAAAACAACACCACATAAAGTCCTGAGGTGACGAAGGCTAATCCAACATAGGCCCTGCTCTCTCCACCCAAAAAGATAAGAGCAGCCGTCATAACAAGCTTGCGAATCATTTCAATGTACTCCCAGTACCATGCACGGGAATGATAGTTTTCGAAGAGGAATCGTAATCCCATTACAATTCCCGTGGCTTGCTCTTGATGTTCCAAAGCTTCATTCTCCGAGTGGACTATATTACCCTTCGCTTGCTCTTGAGGCATCAAAGCTTCATTCTCGGCGTGGATTACATTTCCCGTGGCTTGCTCTTGAGGCTCCAAATCTTCATTCTCGGCATGGATTAAATTTCCCGAGTTTTGCTCTTGATGTTTCAAATCTTCGTTTTCGGCCTGGATAACATTTTCCGTGTTTTGCTCTTGAGGCTCCAAGTTTTCATTCTCGGCATCGGCATGGATTAAATTTCCCGCGTTTTGTTCTTGATGTTCCAAATCTTCATTTTCGGCGTGGATAACATTTCCCGTGTTTTGCTCTTGAGGCTCCAAGTTTTCATTCTCGGCATCGGCATGGATTAAATTTCCCGCGTTTTGTTCTTGATGTTCCAAATCTTCCTTTTCGGCGTGGATAACATTTCCCATGTTTTGCTCTTGGGGCTCCAAATCTTCATTCTTGGCATGGATTAAATTTCCCGCGTTTTGTTCTTGATGTTCCAAGTCTTCATTCTCGGTGTGGATAGCATTCCCTGCGTTTTGCTCTTGATGCTCCAGATCTTCATTTTCGGCGTGGATAACATTTCCCGTGTTTTGCTCTTGAGGCTCCAAGTTTTCATTCTCGGCATCGGCATGGATTAAATTTCCCGCGTTTTGTTCTTGATGTTCCAAATCTTCCTTTTCGGCGTGGATAACATTTCCCATGTTTTGCTCTTGGGGCTCCAAATCTTCATTCTTGGCATGTATTAAATTTCCCGCGTTTTGTTCTTGATGTTCCAAATCTTCATTCTCGGTGTGGATAGCATTCCTTGCGTTTTGCTCTTGATGCTCCAGATCTTCATTTTCGGCGTGGATAACATTTCCCGTGTTTTGCTCTTGAGGCTCCAAATCTTCATTTTCGGTGTTGATAGCATTTCCCGTGGCTTGCTCTTGAGGCTCCAAAGCTTCACTCTCGGCGTCGAGTACGTTTCCACGAAGCACCTTACGTTGTCTCCAAAGAGCTATCAGCGAGGCAGTGGGAAGTAAGATGATGTAAAATACGGCGCAGTATGCAACGATGACCGAACGATTGTACTCTTGACTGTTGCAGTTCATGCTGTAGTCTGCTCTGAGGTATTCGTCACATGTTTCGTCTTCTTCGTCGATGCAAAGTTTGCGACAGGCAAGTGGAACTACTTGTGCTGTCTTCGAGCACGTACTGAGATACGTCAGGAAAAGGAAGAAAAACGAGTTTCGGTAAATCACCTCTTTAGTCTGGGCAACCTTTTTTTCTTTCTGTTGTCTGTTCAAAGCGCTTCGCAGTAGAAATAACTTTCTTAGTCCAAAAGCAAGGACAGACATCAAGATGGCAGCAGCATTCATCGTGAGTATGGCAAACAAGTCTGCAAAGGCGTTCATTCTTGCATTTGGCAAGAGACAATGAATTGGTGCCACCTGGAAAACATTCATCTGCAATATCTCGGAGTATCTTCCAATAACCTCAAGAGCGCCTGGCCATTTTATATATGAAAATGTTTCCAGGACTCCATTTGTGACTTGGTAGAAGCCAATAACAATTTTTAGCCTGCACAGAATGATATCCACTGAAGAACGTCCTTCTTTTTTCTTGCTTTTTCTTTTGCTTGTCCAAATTATAACAGCAAGGACTATTGCAGCTACTGCCGCTATGATTGACAGCTGGACAATCATCCATTTTTTGGTTGGACACAGCTGGCATGTTTGCAATTGTTTATAGTAACCAGGACTGCATACCGCGCATAATGGACCTTGGTAGCCGGTGGCACATAATGAATCTTGACCTCCCTTACACGACTCTTCTCTCGGACATTTGTATGACTTTGGCACGGGGTGTGGGAACTTATTGAGGGAATGATTAGTTATTGAGAAATTGATGCTTTTGCCAGGAGTGTAAGTTATATTAACGAGGCTCATCGCAAAATCTTTATAAAGGAGTTTGTAAGTTTCGTTTCTCCATTTCCACCAATAACCGGTCTTAAGAGTAACAGATTCGTTGTCACAGTGTAATCCATGCTCACAAAGTTTGCAACCTTCAAACCGATGAGTACGATGATGACCTTTTAAACATTTACAAGCGCGATACCCAGCGAAAGTTAGGGTATCTGTTCCTGTTAAAAAAAAAAAAAAAAAAAAAAAAAAAAAAAAAAATCAAAGAAACAAGCATACAAACTCAGGCTGTCTATAGTTTAGTTTCAAATTTAAATCAATCGATAAATATATATTTTTTATTTTTTTGGTGGTTGCCTTTAGAAGCATAGTAATGCACGGCCACACAAGACCTAAATGCTAGATTCTCCAGATAATGGAGCTTTCAGAAAAAAAAAAAAGCTTTGCAGATAACAGATTTCTAGTAATTTATTACCATTCGGACACGGATTGCAATCTGCCATCGTCTTTCCAGGTACTTTATCTGTGGGGACGAAAGTGCCATTGGGACACTGACGGCAACTTTGGGTAACAAAGGCTTTAGTGTCAGAGTAGAAGCCACCTGTGGCAAGAAGACATTGATTGAGCAAGTTAGGTCCTACATGGCATGACATCACCCTCTGCTAGTACTGCTATATATCCCGTACCGCCAATAGTCCAGCCTCGAGTTAAACAGGACGTATACCGCTGAATGTAAATACTAAAGAAGCATTTGTACAGTGTAAGTCTCACTCAGAACTTTAATATCTAAAAATGCCAGTGAGAACATGAACTAATATAAAAAATGTACACTGTTTTATGTTACGCTTCAGCACTTTCACTAAGATATTTTGTAAATAATTTACTTAAGATTGAGACTAGCACTGTACAGACGAATCTTTTTTGTTAACTCGAAGCTGTGTTAGTGTGCGCGTTGTACTCTGGACTGCATAATAAAGTAGCGTGTGTTCTCGTCCAACGTGGACGTTGTCAGACAACGTGTGTTGTCTGACAGCTTGCTGTCAGAAGTTTTCGTAACTTCACGCCCCATCTCTTGGTCTAGCCTCTTAAAGCGACGGAATTTGCGAGTGGTAACTCAGGCGAACGCTCTCGACGAAATCTGGTCGTCAAGCGAGCTCAGATGAAGTAAATATGGCCGAAAGCAAGCCGCCAAGGCTATCGCTCAGCGAAGGCAAAGCAGCAAGTGTAAGAATATGGCGCCGGAAATTTAACACTTGGTGTCTGCTGCAGCGAGCCTGGAGGGACACCAGCAAATGTCCAACGACTCCAGATCATTGGGTTGCTGAAAAGGCCCAGTCCGAAACTGCGGCTTTCTTTCTTGCTCTCCCAGATGATGTCTCGGAAGTTTTTGATACGGCAATCTTCGCGAAAATGACAACAACGGAAAAAAAACAACCCTTGATATATCAGCAGCGCCTAGGGGTTCATTTTGTCGGCCAGGAGAACGTAATGCCTGAACTGCTAGCCATTTTCAACTGCATACAAAAACCTGACGAGTCCGTAACAGATTTCGAAACCCGGATCAGAAGCACTGCCCAAAAGTCCAAATATTTCTGAAATGACGGATCCAGTTCAGGAGCTCATGCGAGACCGTTTGTGCACTGGCGTCCACCACAAAGACCTTAGAGAACTGCCTCTTTACCATTAGAAGGAAAACGGGAAAACACCCTATACAGTTCACGAACAACTTGCCCGTGCAAAGTCCTGGGAAGCAGCTCACGATACCAATATAGCCATTATGCACTCAGCCAACCCTGAACTCGTAGAGCAAGTCAATCAATTGACAAACAAATCGATACAACCCCCTCGTAGAAAATGTGGCTGGTGATACTTCCGCGATTGTCAGGGAACAAGCACAAGACGTTCTCTATATTCGATGCCCTAGATGGCTTCACCCAAGTTGTGCTAACAGATGAGTCCAGCCTGCTCACCACCATGCACAAGTCCTGGGATCGATATTGCTGGCTCCGCCTTCCTTATGGCATTAGTTGTGCTCCGGAGGAATTCCAGTTACGAATGCACGAGGCCCTTGAGAGTCTGCAAGATGTGTACTGCGTAGCTGACGATATCCTTGTCGTGCGCCAAGGCGACACAGTTGAGGAAGCAAACAGAAATCATGATCTCATTGTCCTCGCGTTAATGAAGAGCGCTCGGGATAAGAATCTGAAGTTCAACCCAGAAAAGATTCAGTTTAAGTTGTCAAAGATCACCTTTATGGGCCACGTAATATCCGACCTGGGATTGAAAGCGGACCCGAGCAAGGTCAAGGCCATTTCTGACATGCCGCCCCCTACTGATAAACAGGGTGTCATGCGCTTCTGTGGCATGGTGAACTACTTGAACACCCTCTGCCCTAACCTGTCGCAAGTGATCAAGCCTTTGCTTTACCTCAGAAACCAGGATCGTGAATTCATCTGGTCAGACGTTCACCAAGAAGCATTCGCCGAACCAAAGCATCTCACTGCGAGTGCTCCGTGCTTGGCTTACTTTAATAACAAAAGGCCAGTTACTCTCCAAGTAGATGCATCACAAGGAGGGCCTAAGGGAGCTCTTCTCCAGCCTAATGATTCCGGAGATCTTCAACCAGTGGCTTACATATCGTGCAAGCTCCGCCCTACCGAAGAACTGTGGGCTCAAAATGAAAAAGAGTGCCTAACCATAGTATCAGCATTCGACAGGTGGGACCCCTGGCTTTATGGCAGCGAAGTGAATGTGCACACAGACCACTAACCCCTAGAAACTATATTGAAGAAGCCTCTACAATCTGAACCTCGACGCCTTCAGAAAATGATGACGCGGCTGTAACGCTACAACATCAGAGTTACATACAAGAAGGGTACGTCACTCATGCTGGGTGACACCCTCTCGAGGAGCCCCCTCCCAACCGTCAACGACTCCAAACAGACCAACTTTGAGATCTTCAGAATTGACATAGACAACAACATCGGACACCCTCGGGTCACTTCCGAGACATTGAAAGATATCAAAGCTGCAACAGCAAATGACCCCACACTTTGTAGCCTGAACAGGGTTATAATCACAGGCTAGCCTTCAAGAAAATCGGAACTTCACCAAAGTGTACACCCCTATTGGAACTTTAGGGAAGAGCTTACCTTTCAAGATGGGGCCATCTATAAAGGGATGCAAGTACGTATCCCGTTGGCAAAAAGAAACTTCATTTTGCAGAAGGCTCACGCTGCACACTTTGGAGCTGAATCAAACATACGCCTCTGTAAGGACACTGAATTCTGGCCAGGCATTAAGTCATGATATTCGGGAAGCATGCCGCTCGTGTAGGAAGTGTGCACAGTTCCAAGTAGAGAATGCCAAGGAGCCCATGAAGTCTCAGCCTATTCCAGAGTACCCCTGGCAGTTTGTAAGTCAGGGTCTTTTTACCTTAAAGTGATCATTACTCAGATTTTATCGAGGTTGATGAGCTGGAAAACACTTTGTCTGCCACCATCGTGGCCAAAACTGAAGTCCATTTTGCTCGCCATGGTGTTCCTGAGACGATATTAACTGACAATGGACCTCAATTTATTGCATCAGACTTTGAGCGGCTCTGCCAAATGTACCAGACAAACCACGTCATGAGCTCACCTTACTGGCCCAAGGGAAATGGAAAGTCAGAGGCCTCAGTGAAAATCGTCAAGCGCATCTTGAAAAAGTCTGGGAAAAATGGCCTACATGAAGCTCTTCTTGTTTAAAGAAACACCCCCTAAGAGGGACATCTTTTGAGCCCAGCGCAAAGGAGTATGGGACGCCGCATTCGTGGACTTCTTTCTATCTCTAAAGAGCTCTTGTTACCGAGCGACAACACTGCTGAAGTAGTCCAAGGAAATATCGCCACTAAGCGCGCTAGAGCTAAACAAAATTATGACACAACCTCTAGTAGCACTCTACCCTCGTTAGAAATAGGCGACTTTGTTTACGTCAAGCCGTCCCCTCATCACAAGTCCGATCCTTGGCTTTACGGTCTGGTGACTGCCATTCCGGCTCCTAGGTCCTACATTGTGGAAACACCTGCAGGTTTAACCAGACGGAACCGGGCACACCTGCGTCCCGCGGCACCGCCACCTCCTGGTGCTCTAGTCCCGAGGTCGTGGATAGACAAGCTGTCTCCCAGTCCTGTGCCGGCTTCGGAACACTCAGCGCGCCTGCCAACCACTCCATAAGTTGTTCAACCTTTCAATTCACCCTCCACTCCACCGTCCACTCGACTGCCTTGCGCTTCACCAGTTATCCAACCTGTCCTTCCGCCGTTCACTGCACCTGCAGTGCAATCATCCGCCCCCAATGAGCCGCCAGTGCAGTATACTGTAGTTAAAGCCCTCTAAACCAGTCTGTGCCTGTCCCATTAGTAATAAACGTCGAAGAACCAGATGTGTGCTCTCAACCAAGCCCAACTGCCAAGCGGAGCCAAACGAACAAGTCTGAAAAAATCTCGTTCGGGCTGAGTGTCCAAACCGCCTACACGTTTGGACTTATGAACTCCCGTTCTAGCCATCAGTGATATGAAATTGGTCGATATGAGAAACACAAGTTACTGTCAATAATAGGTTTTTTTTTTCCCTTTCCTTTTGTTTTTGTTTTTTTTTTTCTCTCCTTTTCGTTGAATTTATGTAAGGACACTTTAATTTATTTAGGAACTTTGTGGCCCACTGTAGCTGTGGCACAAGACCCTTTAGGCAATCACTAAATGTTTTGTTCAGCTTATAGCTTTAAAAAAAGGAAGGGAGATGTTAGGGTGCGCGTTGCACTCTGGGCTGCATAATAAAGTAGCGTGTTTTCTCGTCCAACATGGCGTTGTGTGTTGTCTCACAACTGCTGCACTACTGATCCAGATAGTTTTTATAAGTATCGCCCTTTCAGTTAATTTACTTGGAAAATCTTACTCAAGCTTTGATAAGAACTTCTGAAAGTAAGAATCACGTGAAAGAAAATAAGAAGCTACGTCTGAACCATTAAAGCTATCTCATTTCTGTTAGCTTCCATGGCATTCGTACAGCGCAGCTTGCTACAACCACACATAAGCTCTCAAGTGTAGAAGTGGTTTCGTCTAAATGTGTTATCTCATAGCTTCTATTGTATTGCATTGTATTGTTAATATCATAGCTAACATCGTCCCTGAAGAAACCGCAATCGTGAACAAAAAAGAGACCAAAACAAAAAAAAAAAATATATAAAAGTAATAAATGCCTGTGCAACCGTTATTTAATGCAATAGCTCTGACGAGTTGTTAAGATATTATAACTACCTGCAGGACATTCCAAGCACACAAGTTTACTATGGTCGGTGGCAGATGAATTGACAAACGTTCCCCTGGGACATGGAAGTAGCTTGTTTTCATCTTGGTCTTTCCTTCTGGCAAATCCAGCTCCAGCAAAAGCCTGGAATAAGGTATCACGCACGAACCAAGGACTTGCGATATTGATGTCGTCATTGTCATCTTTCCCCAACCCACTAAAATCAAATACAAAAACACATTAATGCAAGGGTACGACTGAGAAGTTCTGTAATAAGCACAAGTCAATGCAATTAAATCAAAGGTGTCTACGAAATTTTACATACATGCGAATTCTGCAACGTTCTGTGCCTGCCTTCATAAATCTCAGTTTGTCAATGTTTCCCTCGGCCATGTTTCTACGAAATACAAAGACATCATTAAACTCTTTCTTTTTTCTAAGAATATGTTTTATATGAATATCGAGGCTGAAATTTGCAAAAGTTTAAGAATATTTTGAGAATAAACCCGAGGCTAATATTTTGAAAAGATTATAATTTTGTGTGATGACAATTTGTAAATACAATACAACACAATCATATGATTTTATTAATTAAACTGTATTAAGAGTCACTGTCCATAAAAATGGAAAATAACTCGGCAACGGTCGAAAATTCGATTTCGCTCATATTTTCATGGTAGATAAGCTAGGGCATGACAAAAACTACTAAATAGTTCTTTTTGGCAAAATATCCTTTCATTTCAAAGAAATAGGCAAATTACCAAATTCCGTTGAAATCGTCATTTGACGCATCATTTTATTAAACAAGTTTGAGAGCCTCGCATGCAAAACCACATTATTCTTCCGTCTTTAAAACACTCAAATATTTTTGTGCAATGTTTAAATGTGTACTGGGTTGATTTTAGGGAATCTTGCGTTGTCTTTTTGGGTGCAAAATAATTAAATTTCGAAGACATGTATTTCATTTACTTAAAAGTACTTCGTGAATATAATTAATTTTCACCATGTGCAAAACCTTCAAATGGATTAAGCTTCTGGTGGTTGAATCGCAGAAGGATGGTCTACAGATCCCTGTAAAAATTTCTTTGGGCAAATAATTGTGAGCGACGCGAGAGCTTTTCAAAGTAGGTTAAAAATGCAAATATTTGACCATTCCCTCGTCAAATTTCAATTTACGGGTTAGACGTACATTTTAGCATGCGCCACATGACTTGACCGATGTTCGAAATGTTCTAACCTCATTTGCTGTAAAAGGCAGGTCCAAAGCCGATTTGACGTGTTTCTCTCACCATTCGTCGTCATTTTTTTCAGTAGTGTTATGGCTGCATTCGCAGCTTTCATTCTTTCATTATTTAATTGCTACTGTTGGACATCTAGTACCATGGAATTCATATACTCGAGCCGATTATTACGTCCACTGAACATATAGGGCCGAACCCACACAGGAACTCTCTCATGTGGCTTTGATAGCTCAGTTGGTAGAGCATTGCACCGGTAACGCAAAGGTCGTGGGTTCGAATCCCGGTCAGAGCCAAAATTGTTTTCAGGTCATTTTTCCAGTAGTGTTATGGCTGCATCCGCATCTTTCATTAGGGAGTTTAAGAAACCACGACGGCGACGGCGAGGACAACGTCGGTTAAAAAATGAACTTATATTTTACCTACGAATCTCGCAATACCCTAAAGTCATTTAGTCTGTTTCTTATTGTCAAAATTACCTCGAAACTGAATATGGAACACCGTGTTAAATTCGGAATATAAATTTAAAAAATTACCCGTTGTCGTTCACGTTCTCCAGACAACACAGAATTTGGTTATTTCACGCTGTTGTTTTGCAGAGGACGGCAAAGAAATGCACCAATAATTATAACGCACGTGCACAGCAACTGTTCTGCTCATTAATTCTTTTGTTTAGCGACGTTCCCGTTGCCGTTACCGTCGTGGTTTTCTTAAACTCCCTAATAATTATTTGATTGCTACTGTTAGATATCTATTACCATGGCTTATGACTGTATTTGGAGTTGTTCTCTCTACCTTGAAGTAAACGGTGTCGTTCGTCACTCCGCATAACTAATGATGTTTTACACAGTCGAGGACTCGATGTAAAATTTAGACTACTATTTCAACAGTAATGTCGAGCAGGAAAAAACCTTGTTTAATACTTACAAAATAGTAGGCAGGTTATCGACGTAGTAAGTAGATTGAAGGCTTACACGTGTTAAATTTGTCCTCATCATATATCTGAAAAAGGCGAAATACAAAGCAGCAACTAAATACACAAAAGAAATGATTAAAATAAATAAATAAATAAATAAATAATTCGCACTGCTTGGATATAAGTTAGAGCTGTGGGTCTGATCCATTCAGTACAACTGATATTAAAAAATACTCCGATACTTTATCTTAAAGACTAAATATTCAATTTTAAAAAGCAGGTGCTAACTTGACCTGAGAGCTGATTCGGGAAAGATTTTAAATGTGAAAAATATGACTTTGGGAAATTGGTTAAATTCCTGGTTTAGGCATGAAATGGAGACATATTTTTCGACATGTGCCATGGTGACAAATTTCTTTCAACTACGCCATTGGAACCCTTTTATTTCAAAATCTGCTTGGGTTAAGCTATGAGAGCGCGGCGCTGCTGAAATAAGGTTTAACGAAAACATTAGCAAAAAGTAACAATAGGTTGTTGGGTGTTGTTCAGAGGGCATTCAGGTTTGGTGAGTGATTAAAGCCGTGGTATTATGCCCGATCAGCGCCATCAGGTACCCAAGCTAAGGATGAGCGGTGGTAATGAGAAATGGTCAACTGACCAGTGTTTTTTGAGGATCATGTAAATATTGATGTTACAACAAGTATCATTTAAGCTTCTACATCTGCTTATGTCCCATATTTTCTAATTTACGGTATTAAAATGGATACGCTTTTTATATATGTAAAAGCCTTTTTGAAACAGTATTGAGACTGAGATTGGCTACATGTTAAGATTACCCGAGAATTCCGAAAGTAACGGCCCCCGTTACCTTTGATATTAGCAGGCAAAAGGGGCCGCTACTTTCGGATAGCCGTTACTTACGGGTAGCGGCTGTTACTCTCGGCAGGTTAAAAAACGTTCGTACGGTAACATTCGTTTCAGACAAAGCGGACACGTAACTCATGGAATTAAAAGTTTCGTTTTTTGTATATTCCTAACTACCCACATAAACGAAACAGACTGTATAAACAAAAAAGGCCCTAATCGCTGGTGCTGTGGGGCGAAAGTATAATGGTTAACGTTGCATTATATCGCAACGTAACTCATTACACTTCGATACACTGCAGTATTATCATTTGGCTCTGCTGCTAGAATACAGCTTATAAATCATAGTTTCAAGAAGCATTCAGTTTAGTTCGAAATAAAATTCCAAATAACTCTTCAAGTTGTTCAGTCCTGCAGTCAGGCTGTTCCATCCGCATTGCGCTTGAGAACAAAAAGTTTCTCTTTTAGTGACTTTTTCAAAGGGCCGCTATTTTCGGGTGGCCCATTACTTTCGGGTGGCCCGTTACTTTCGGAATTCAATAGGAAGGTAAAGAATTAACGTTACTTTCTGGGAGGCGTTATTTTCAGTATTCTACGGTATGTTAAGAATATATCTGTCTGTGTTCGCAAAAAAACAAAAAAACAGAATTTGACAAGTCCCTGGTAATCTTGATTCATTCCTGTCCTAGAGCTAGCTTCTGACAAGGCTTCTGCCTTTTTGAGGTCAGAAACACTAAATTACTTCACGGTCTTTTTATTGAATCATGAGTTGAGCATATTTTAAGTGGTACTATGACGAAAATCGCATCTTTCCCATCTAATCCATTTTAAAACGTAAACAAGTAGTCTGTATGAGAAGAGAATGCTATTTACTATTTTCATATTCTCTTTTTGTTCCGGTGATGACGTCATACACTCAACCAAATTTTGATCAAATATGACGAAGAAAGATATCACAGCCAGTTTGTATCAGAAATGTTTGATTTTTTGCAGTAAGATTCTCCTAGATGTTCTCCACAATACCAGCTTAACAGTTTTGTTATCAGACCTTCCCACCACCTTTGGTGTTTCATTTTGATTTTGTCTATGGTGCCTAATATGCATGATCCAGCAAGCATATAAATACGCTAACTCGAGTTCTTTGCCTCGTTTAATGTGTTTTGAGCTGAAAATCGCTAACATATCGAGATCAAGTGGGTGGGGACTGGGAATGAGTGAGTTGCCATGGGAACATAGCTTTTTTTTGTAGCCGTAGGTTTGTTTCCTGTAGAACTGTTAGCCTACCAAGTACCAATAGTCTGTGCTGCAAATATGTGATTTGTATGAGGGCGTCATTTGACTACGACTATCAGAATCCTTCACTTTTTCTGTTTCTTGTGCTAATTAGGGCAATTGTTATTAAAACCCACTGGGACTTCAAAATTTAAACAATTAAGAAAAAACGAAAGAAATTCTGGTAGTTGTAGTCAAATGACGACAACGTGCAAATCCGCTTATACTCATAATTTATCATGAAATTTTGTAATTGTATTGTTTTTAGTAATTTCTTAGCACGGCTTTCTTGAAAACCAATTCATTGTGATTGAAGAGGTTAAGTGTTGAAATAATTTGTCTGTCTGTCTGTTTGATATAATATTGGGTTGAGTATATGATGTCATCAGTCATCTCATTTGCATATTTTACACATTTTTCAAACTTAAATATCTCCGGAACTAATCAGATATTTACAAATGATAAACGGCGTTTTTATTCTTTCATGGAATTCTATGTCCTACATCTAAAAAATCAAGGGGTAAAAATTTGATCACATATAGTACCACTTTAACTAGCGGTGTTTTCAACATGAAATGCAAGTCTAAATTAATACAATAACCTACACATAGCCTCTCGATTTCTATGGCATGATAATTACATGGTGAGATCTTAGGCCTCATCAACTCTCACCTCATAGAAATCAAGAGCGATTAATGTAACTGTTTTAGTACAATTTTAACTAAAATCTACTTCAAATAACGATTTCCAATTATTTCTTGGAGTATTATTAAACCTCGCGCGTTAAAGTGAGGTGGTTAAGGGAAAAAGATCGTTACCGACTGAAAGAAAACACATCATTAACCCTATTTGGCACACACACTTGTTACGATACTGCAAACAAATTTAGGCTGAGTGCCACATGATCTAATTATCTGGGGGATAGGGGGCATGACAGCAATTCATTTGTGTCACTCTTTGCTAGCATGAAAACGAGGCTTGTATATTTAAATGTTTTAAAATATGCCTGTCTGTATTCGCAAAAACATAGCCACAGAATTTGACTTATCACTGATAATCTTGATACAATTCTGTCCTAGAGCTAGCTTTCCACATGGCTTATCGTAGCTCAAATAAAAGGAAATAACTCTCTTGTATGCCTTTTGAAGCCAGGAAGACTAAATTCACCGTCTTTTCATTGGATCATGAATTGTACAATTTAATTAAGAGAGCTTTCGACATGAAATTCGCGTCTAAATCAACACATACATACACATATCAAAACCTCGGGGGAGAGCTGATCTATGGCTTTCTAAACGGCTGCATCGTCTTAAATGGACTGAACAAAAGCTTCCTACATCGAGAATCGATTGAACTTCAAACAAACTAGGCCATAATTATGAGCAAACGAACACTACGTATGTTGTCAGTACTTCAATTATCGACCGGAAGCCACACAAATAAATCTCTTCCGCACTAGCGAATCAAAGACAGTTCTGATAGTTAGCTAGGTCGAAAACGCCTAAAATTGATGAAACAAGAAAATTCTATTCACGTTCGGCCTTTGACGTGATTTCATTCACTCGGTTTGTGGTCATGTTTTGCTCGGAAATAGCAATGTCCCGGATGTACTTGAATTTCATCGGGTAGGAAAGTCTTAAGCCGCATCAAAGTTCAACCCAGACAACGCCAACAGCAGCTAGAAATGTCTAGTCTATTGCACTCCTAAGCCCTAATTGATGCGACTAAAGCTCTTTGCTGTCTAAAGCGAGCACAACATTATCGCCACAGTGCAAACGGCCCAATATTGCGGGATTAAATGACGTCCCGTTTCAGTACATTTCAGGGCCCTTTCATGTACGATAATGGACGACGCTTGCTAGCAAAGCGTTAGACTTGCACCTTCGTTGGACTTAATGCTGTCCTCGGGCAGACTTCCTTTAGACAGCAGTTATAGAACGTTAATAGACCAGCGCCTTCTCCGAGTCACGGCGCGAACTGAAATTCAGACGAGTGTAGCAGGGGGAGGGGTAGCGATAAATAATTAAAAAGAAATAAATGAAGAAGTGAAACGTACAGAAATGAGTTTTCTACATTTCACGCTAGCTACCCTTTACAAGCTGCTGCCATTAGGAAAGCCAACGACAACAGCAACAAAATCACAGGTTACATGAATGAAGGGGTTCAAATCTGCGAGCATGTTTTCGGAAAAACAGTCAGATCTTTATAATAGGTTACAATTTGTTCATAAACAGAAATAATTATTTGGGTACTCTTTTCATTTCACAAAGAGATAGTTCCTGTACCTATGATGTAGTCACGTGACAATCACGTGCCGATATTTCTTGCATACACTAAATGTGGACCAACAATGTCATTACAGAATGGAGTAAAGAAGAGCACATACATCCTGTGTTGATATATTTATTTTGAAAAACTGAAAGTCGTACGATGAAAATAGATTTACGGCAAGCTTGACTGAAATCAAATCAAATATTCGGGGGGTGGGCGTCTGGTTGTTTCCAGTTATCAAAAACAACTTTGAAAACTGACAGGTAACATGGAGTTTTGAACATATTCTGTTAGGATCAGGTTAATGATCTTAATAGAAGGAGATTAGCTTTGGAATATTTGCATCTGCCAGCACATCCTTGTTTGCAGCCACATGTAAGGAGTTCAAAGCAGGCTTTGGCTCCTATTACCGGTTTTCAGTTGACGTCACCATTATCCAAAACTAAAAATTACCAATCCTTCTGAAGTTTAAGGTTACCGTATACCTTCAGGGGTGTTTCGCGTCCAAGCGATGTAGCGCGTCCAGTTTAAGCGGTAGATACCTAAAACCCTATCTCACATTAAAGCTTATAGAGCTGGCTATCAAACTATACCGAGAATGTTGAAATGAAAGGAATTACCGTTTTTTTCAGGACCACTAAATGCGAGCGCCCTAATCACCTTTTCGAAGCGAATTTTGTTTTTTCCCCGGTCTAAGGACAAAAAGCGCTGAAAAAGCGTGTCTTCGCTTTGCCATATTCAATTGCAGTACAAAGTTACAGAACATTTTCTAAATAGGATTTAAAAAAATGTGAAGTGATCGTACAAAAATCGTTCTCGGAGAAAAAATATTTCGAAATAAGCAATTCGCAGACACGTGTATGTTTATTGTATGTTAATCTAGCTACTGTCCAAATTTGAGGGAAATCGAAGAAATTCAATTTGAGTTGTAACTCTTTAAAGTGTCTGCTTCAAGCGAAAAAATTTATTCGAGAAAACGGCGATAAGAAAAATCTCTTACTTCGCAAACAAACTCCGCCCACAAACGCCTTCAACTGGGTTCTCAGATCACTGAGCAGCGTTTGGAAAGTTTTTTCTCGCGGTGAAATTTATGCGCGAATCTCCAAAACACCCTTGTGTTTCGCAATGCGCTCAAGGCGGAGAGATAATTTTTCTGTAGCTCGGTTTTTCTTGGAGCTGGTCTGGCAAAATGGGGAAGACGAAAAAGGATACGAACAGTATAGTGGCTGGGCGAAGAGAGCAAACAAAAGAAAGCGATGCGGAGCAAATGTGCATGGATAATATTCCAATGGATCTCAATGAGTCCGACGATTCA
>NW_027670840.1:37500-54000 GCF_964199315.1 Orbicella franksi
TTTCCTGGGGGAACATACCCCGGAGCCCGTACGTTGGCTTGCCCCTTCGGGTGAATCGGGTCACACTTTAATTTATGTCGCCTGTTATGCTTTATTAGACGCCTCTGACGCCTCTAACTTCTGTTAGAACCCTGATCAGATATCAGGAAGACACGGATCAAGAGACTGCACCATGGCGGCTTCATTAACCTGTAAGTCAGCATCATGATTAGAAATATTACTGTCATATGACCATTAAAAGCACTAAATATACATGTCGAAAGATATGTGTGCGAAGACATTGAGGGGGTATCATGAAATTTAGTAATAGCTATGAGGGGGATACTTTAATAAAATAACATTTAAATGGGGGATCAGCTAAATGTTACTGTCGTTAGCCACCCCCCAGGCGATAAATAATGACCGGTTAAAATGTGATTATTTGTATAGAAAGGCTTTTTCATGATTTAAGATAGTAGGCAAAACAATCTTTATTATTTCATTATTCTCTTTCAAAGGTATATAAGAAACAAAAAACAAAAAACAAAACAACACGCAGGTTACTGCAAAAACTAACATAGAAGCCCCATGCAAAAGAAAACCACTGCACGGCACGTTGGCTCTTGAATGGTTTTCTTTGTCACGAAATGTTTAATTTGCTTTTTTGATCGAAAAACGCGTTTCATGCCGAGAAGCTGAATTGATTTTCATTGCAATTTAAAATTACCATGACTTCTTATTTTAGTGAGGAAAATTCATATTTTAGCGACAAAACGTTTCCCCCGTGTTTTCCAATTACACCCCGTGTTTTCCACCAGACCACGTGTTTTCCACCAGGACCGCCTGTTTTCCACACCCCGCGTTTTCCACACACCGTGTTTTCCACAGCCCGGGACCTCGTACCCCAGGACCCCGTACCCCGTACCCCGAAACCCTGGCCCCGCGTTTTCCACCTAACCATCTTTGCCGGATGATGTTCACCTTGTATGTATCCCAAACAATGACTACTCGATTACTTGATTGTCGATTATTTATAATGAACGAAATAAAGGTCTTTTCAGCTTAGCTATCGAACAGTTGTGGATGCAACTGAGCCATCAAAGATCCGACAATCATAGAGTGGAGGCGCGTCAGGCTGCTTTGTACTGGCAGGTTTAACGTATGTCAAGAGGTCGACTTCTTCTTGAATCGTAGCTTCCCAAACTCGGATAGATATGGTAGGTACTAGGGTTAGCTTTTGGGCATGAAAAATTCGCCAAGGTTTCCACTTCGATATGCTGGGTGGCTATCTACGTACAGACGGATTTTTCTTGATGGTATTATTAATTTTTTGTTTGAACTGGAATTTTATTTACAGGACAAACACGTACACTACTTAATATACTAATATTATACTTACATTTAATTTACACTGTACTTGCTACTTACACTTCTTATATACTTACACTATTTATACATGCACTACTTACAATACATATATTACAAAATACAATCACCTAATTAAATTACAGTTGGCTTATTTACAATTTTTTTTATTATTATCAGATTTTACAATGCATTACTTACAACGTAACATACATTACACAAATTAACAACAACAAATTACACACACACATTACGGTTTTTTTTACGTAAAAAGGTAATGGTATTATTAATAGACACAATTCTATTTTCGATCATTGTATTTATAATCACAAAATTCTTGTCCCGATTCTGCCCCGTACTCTAGATGGACTTCAATGCGCGGTTACAACACCTGATGCACAATCTCCATTTCCAATCTTCACAAGCTCTTCTACGTTGTCCTCTCGATAAAAGATTCCTAACGTTTTCATCACGTGTCTGCCATTTTAAGCACCTGCATCTGGAATATCTTCAGTGCAGAAATGCCACTTTAATGGTGTTTTAACGACTTGTCAGCATGGGGTCATTTTCAGCGAGGTACTGTGCTTAAACAAACAAACAAACAAACAAACAAAAACCCTGCGCCAGAGACCATCCGTCTTTAAAAACCGTTGGGCGTGCGATTTAGCCCAGTGCACCACTAGAACCTTTGACGATGGCATTATTTTGCCCATGTGCCTGCTCAATTGCTATGCAGGAAAATGTCTTCTCTGTCTTCTTAACAATCCAGTAATTCTGCTCGTCTTCTTTGACTGTTCATCATGCCCCTGATTTGCACAATGGAAGCCATCATGCATTATCAGTTTGGTCCAAGGAGTACCATGGAACAAAGGTTTCATGTGTTTTACCATAGAATGAAAATATAATTTACGAAGAGATCTGATGAAAATATGGGTATATGAGGACTTCCAACCAGAGAACTATGTTCCAAAAATGGAAAACGGCCGGGCGCTTTTCACCTGTGGAGGACTTCCTTCATTCAAAAAAAACTCTATGCATTCACCAAAACTGTGGAGAAAAAACTCTCTTGGAGCTTCTTGGGAGCTAAAACAATTACTGATACAACAGCAAAACTTGTTTACAGATCACACTTTTGACGTCAAACCAAAACTGATCTTCTACAGGAATCCCTTATTTGGCACCTTTTGCAAACTTTTCTGTGCATGGCAACGCTCGTATCCTTTGCATACCTGGCAGCGATTGTATATTTTTCTAACTCCTCAGTTTCTCATTCGTTTAGTGAATAACCAAGGTAAAACTAACAAAAAAACGAGTTCAAATTCAACTGCATGCTCTGAAGTCGGATCATTGAACGTAAATGAAAAAAGCAAAGAAATACGCTATTTTCAGAAGACGCTATTACCTAAAGTCTATTTAAATGAATCACACATTCAATTTATAAGCTGTTGATGTCTTTTGGTTTAACTTGGTGATCAAAACTGCTAAGAACCATGGTTTCATTTAGTAGCCTTATTTTCATGCGATGAAGATCGTCGAGAATTGAAATAGCACGTTTTCTCCTCCTGGATCATTGACACACGTGACACCCAGGCATTCACGGTAATTTATAAGCTGTTGATGTATTTTGGCTTAATTTAGTGGTCAAAACAGTTGAGAACCATTGTTTTATTCATCAGCCTCGTTTTTATGCCAATGAAGATTGTCGAGAATTGAAATCTCTGCCTTCTCCCCCCGGATCATTGGCACACGTGGCACCCAGGCTAAATTTGTTTCTTACACCAACAAGATTCTTTGTCCAAATTTCTTACTTTCTTCCACTCTGTAAACATCACGTCTTAAAATCACCCTAAGTCACCTCACTTTTAGAAAGATCCCTCTGATTGAATTTGAAATTGCAGTTGTGTGCACGCGCTCATCATTTCTCAATTATTTCAAGAAATCTAACGTCAAGAAACCGTTAATGTCTTTCTTTTAGTCTTCTTAGTAATTTAATCATCCGTTTACATCAGGATCGCATAACCCAGAGAATTCTTGTACGCTGTTGGTTACCTAGGCGAGGTATTCAGCGTACAATTGCAACTGCGACTCTTGAAAGTGAGGCGCGTTGAATATTGCAACATTTACACATACGTAAATGAAACGGGGTTTTCCTTCACTTAATTTAACTCTCGTCCTATCAAGTGGGGTCCAAAGAGATCCCAGGTAATAATAAACATTCACAATAGCTCACATGGTAAAACATAATTTTCGAGATTTCAAGAATTTGTCTCCATCTGTTAGCTGACTTAAATGCAAATAGTTCGTATAGTGTGATCGTCCAGGTGAGTGTAGTTCTGAAAAGAACTGTTGTTGGTGACTGACGTTTCGACAACCTGAGCGGAAGTCATCTTCAGAGTCAAGTGAATAGTGTTTGTCAGTCGATGATCTTATAAGTCTGGTCCGTTGAACGTGATTGGTCAGTATAGCCATGATGGTATTGGCTGGAAGACTCGTGTAAAGTTTGTCATCAGTCATTGGTGGGTTTCGATCCGTCTATTGTTAGTCAAGTAGGTCGGTTTTGGTCCGTGTATTGTTAAGTCGGTCTGTTAGAAGTCCGTTTGTCGGTTTCGTTTCTGTCGTGGATAAGTCGTTTGTAAGGCGCCGGTAGTTGTTGACATCTGTTAAGAGGTGTTTGTTCTAGGTTAGTGTACCAGCTTTCCAGAGTCAGTCGTTGAAAATAGTTTGTACTGTAGGTTAAGCACTGAGCAGAGTCCCAGTCAATGTTGTGGTTTGTCAGTTGATGATGTACAGCAATGTGATTGTTGGCATCACCATTTCTCGTGGCTCGTTTGTGTTCAGTCAGTCTCGTGTTAAGGTTTCTGCCAGTCTCACCAATGTAGGAAGCCTGGCAGTCGGAGCATTTGATCTTGTAAACTGCTCCCTGTCTGTCGTTAGGTTCGTCTCTGTCTTTCACGTTGGTCAGTAAGGTGGAATACTGGTGAACAGTGTTTTCACTGTGAAATCACTGTTCACCAGTATTCCACCTCAATTGGCATTACAGTGTACCGAGACCGCTATACAACAATCTACTGTTGAACTACCGTTACCTACAGAAGACATCATGGACTTACTGAACCTTTGCCTTACATCGACTTACTTTCAGTACAACGATAAACACTACAAACAGTTGCATGGAACAGCAATGGGGTCGCCTGTTTCTGTTGTTGTCGCAGAAATTGTGATGCAACACGTGGAGGAACGCGCCCTTGCAACTTGCCGACAAACGATACCGCTTTGGTTACGCTACGTTGACGACACCTTTACCGCCGTTCACAAAGACGAAATTGACGATTTTCACGACCACCTAAACGAACAGAACGCCGACATCCAGTTTACTAAAGAGATCGAAGAAAATGGAAAACTTCCTTTTCTAGACTGTTTGGTAAGCCGCGACAACAACGAACTACGAACGACAGTGTACAGAAAACCGAGGCATACCGACAGATTACTTGACGAATCATCCTACAACCCGACTTCACACAAAGCCACGACTATAAAGACTTTGACGAGACGAGCTCAACTAGTTTGTGACACACCGGACAGCTTACGTGACGAAAACAGATACCTTGAACGTGTTTTTCACAAAAACAACTACAACGCTGACTTTATTAGACGAAACATTTACCGACCTACTGAAGCTGACGCTACGAACAGGAACCATACGCCTGTTACTACAGTGACTATACCTTACATTAAGGGCACTTCTGAGACCATCTCGCGGATCCTACAGCCCTACAACATTCGTGTAGCCCGCAAACCTACAACTACGTTACTACACTTACTGACCAACGTGAAAGACAGAGACGAACCTAACGACAGACAGGGAGCAGTTTACAAGATCAAATGCTCCGACTGCCAGGCTTCCTACATTGGTGAGACTGGCAGAAACCTTAACACGAGACTGACTGAACACAAACGAGCCACGAGAAATGGTGATGCCAACAATCACATTGCTGTACATCATCAACTGACAAACCACAACATTGACTGGGACTCTGCTCAGTGCTTAACCTACAGTACAAACTATTTTCAACGACTGACTCTGGAAAGCTGGTACACTAACCTAGAACAAACACCTCTTAACAGATGTCAACAACTACCGGCGCCTTACAAACGACTTATCCACGACAGAAACGAAACCGACAAACGGACTTCTAACAGACCGACTTAACAATACACGGACCAAAACCGACCTACTTGACTAACAATAGACGGATCGAAACCCACCAATGACTGATGACAAACTTTACACGAGTCTTCCAGCCAATACCATCATGGCTATACTGACCAATCACGTTCAACGGACCAGACTTATAAGATCATCGACTGACAAACACTATTCACTTGACTCTGAAGATGACTTCCGCTCAGGTTGTCGAAACGTCAGTCACCAACAACAGTTCTTTTCAGAACTACACTCACCTGGACGATCACACTATACGAACTACTGATACTCCTGGGTTCAAACCATTTACTGTGTTAAATGCAAATATTACTTCTAGATTGCAGAGGACTACGTTAACTTGACGCTCATTTGCCTATTGGGGTGCAAAATGACCCCAGCGAAGCACAAGGAAAATTCAAGTGTACTACTTGAACTACTGGACAATTGAATTGCCTAAGCATGTTTGTCCAATTGACAAGTAAACACGTTCCTTAAATTTCAAGGAGCTATGTTAATATTTGTATAACCAAATGGAAGTATAATTTCCATTAGTTTTCTAAAAATTATTATTGAGTGGGATTTAAAGGAAATTATTGAGGTGTATGTTGTGTGGGAAAAAGTTAATAATTGGGTTATTAATACACCAACGTGGTATGTTATTTGTTAAATTAACAATAAAAAAAAATGAAACAGAAAAATTTCTTAAAGGTGATATTCCGGTGTTGTTTTTAGCACATTTTGTTACGGGGTCCGACTAAACCCCAGTTGGTATGATATGTATGTAAAATATGTTGTAGGATGAGGGTTTAAAAGAAAGGTATGCGATTCAAGGAAAATTCATAACCCTGACTCGTGAATTCCACCTGCGACATCACTGGGTTTTCGCATGAAATCTAACAAGGCATTCCGTCGTCATATAATGAATTTTCCTTTGGAATTTTAGAGGGTTACTTGTGTTTTATCTTGACGCAAAACGTTGTAGGACAAATCTGTGTTTCCTGAGCCACTTTCCTGAGCGACCACAATCGTTTAATAGTATGCCTATGGCCTTTTCCATCGCCTGATCGAATCTGCTCTCACAAGACCGTACCACGTGATCAGTTTTGGTCAATGAGGACAACGAAAACTTTAATTTTAAACTATAATAACAATTAGTAGGCTTTCTTACATTTTTCCATTTGGATTGATGGCAAAGGCCTGTGATCCAATAGTCTCGATAGGGTTATCTGAAAGCAATCTAGAAAATACATAAAAAAGACATTTTAGAATTATGAAATTATAAACAAATCAGACTAACCTGATTTAAAGTGACAGGAAAAAAAAAATTAAATAAAGACAAAAACGTCCATAACCGAGAGAGACGATAAGCTATATCATATCATTCTCAGTTGCCATAACTCACTAAGTTTGTTTACTAGTTTATGATTTTGGCAGACGGCACTCCGCGACTTAAAATGGCCTCCTGCGCCAGAGTGATATGTTACTAACCTTATCTTCTTGGTCCATATTGTCAAGTTCACGGATTATCGATTTTGCTATTGTATTTTTGGCCCAACCTTGGTCCAAAAGCCGAGGGGGTTAGCACTCGGTCAGCAACTTACAGTGTAGAAAACGATCGATTGTTACTAGGAAACTATCCCATGGATAACGCCGTGCTGAAGTCGGATACTTAGAAGTTTATCCTTCAAGAAGTAACCTTCTTTTAATCTTTTAGCGAGACAATTTTTAGAAATGGATCCTTTAATCTACATCCGTAACTCTAACTAGGTTGGCAATACTGACATAAGTCGCACTATTTCATATTTACTACCCAACCCCCTAAAACGTTGAGGCCATCGCTCTCTTTCCTGACTTACTTCTCTCGTGCGATGTTAATATTGTAAGCAATGTTGCTGCTGTAGGTAATGTTAGTATTGTAAGTAAGGTTATTATTTAAACTAACTTCATCGTACTACATATGACAAAAAAGAAGAAAAAAAAAAAAAAAAAGAAGAAGAAAAGTCATCGAAAATCACTCGAAAACAGCCGGTGAAAGAATGTTCATGGTAATCCAAAGATCATGCGAAATTTTATTCTTCTGGAGATTTCAGAAGATGATCTCATAACTTTTCTTGTTCTCTTTGTTCCAGAAGACACTGAAAATCAAGCGATTTCCTACATTATGCAAACTAAGTCTCTACAGTTTATAATGTATGTTTTGTTAATTCAGTTGAGCATGATTCAATTTTGACGTACAGTATGTTCAGATTTGTCAGGGTCTTGAATGCTTGATCAGGGATTTCCTGGAGACGATTCTCACTGAGTAATCTAATAAAATTGAAACCCAAACATTTCGTTATCAATTTCAAATCGGTTCCACAGCTATATTGCAGCATTCAGTATGTCGGATTTACAAAACTGCCTGCGATACCAAAGAAGTAATCACTACCACACAGAAAGCATGTTACGATATCAACTGTGATGGTAGAGTAATTGTAAATAAAAGCTCTTGAAACATAAAGGTCTTGTGGAGTTTTAAGGGGCTATGACAGTACAGAATGACAGAATGACTTCACTATAGATTTTGAAGTCTTGTTTTGTTTTGAAGGCATAAGCTTGAATATTACTTGCATGAGGCTGGAGAAAGTTGTATTACTGCGCCTTTCAATAACATGCGGACTCTAAAATTCAATGCCAAACGGACAAATGCGTTTTCCGCTACCGTCAATCAAGTGTTCGGTGGCTCCTCCCAGCTTCCGACTACTGCCGAGCACTGTTTCATTGTACTGTCTGAACTGTGCTCAATGATTTGATTAGCGCGCGCTCGGCAGTAGCCGGAAGATGGGAGAGGCCGCCGAACATTTGATTGACGGTAGTGAAAAACGCATTTGTCGGTTAATCTTCGCATGTTATTGAAAGGCGCAGTAAGCTATTCATCAAGATCATAAAATTATTTCACTGTCCAAGACGCAATGTGTCTCTAATGGGCAACCGAAACCCCTAGCTACAGTGTCCATAATGGGGGAGGTAATTTTAATGTTTTTAATTTGCATACTTACAAATATTGAAGATATTTAAGGTTGAAAAATGTTTCATTTGATATGGTGCTTATGAGATTGTCGTGCAGAAATCTGAGAAAAGTTACGCAAAAAGTATGTCAGTAGGTTTAATCCTCGAGAGTAACAAGCAAACTCGTACCCCACCGAGGAGAGGGAAGGGGTAGGGTGGGGGTGGCGTGGGGCGAGATGAGGATGAAACCCAGCCATGGGTTTCGTTTCAATAAGACATATCAAGGTTATTACGCGAGTTTTTTTAGCTATGACGTAATAAAACATTCCAAAGTGTCTTGAAGTCCACTAGCTTGGATCGTATTTATTAGATCCGAAATTTTGGATTTTATCATTCTCTCATAAATTTAGAAAATAACGTAAGTCGATGAAATTTAATCCAGTAAAAGGGTGCTAATTCTGCAACGCTGCTAAATCGAACTGGTAAAAAGGGGGGCTACATAAAAAAAAAAAAAAAAAAAAATGAAAAAAGCGGGGCCGGGGTACGGAGTCCCGGAGTCTGTATAAAACACGGGGAATGGAAAACACGAAGTCTTGTGGAAAACACGGGGTACCATTTGTTTTCGCCAAAATATGAACTTTCCCCCCTCAAATGAGAAGACGTAATTTTGTTAGTTTAAATTGCAATGAAAATCAATTCAGCATCTTGGCGAGAAACGCTTTTCTCGATTAAAAAAAAAAAAAAAAGGGGGAAAGTTAACATTTGGTGAGACAGAAAACCATCCAAAAGCCAACGTGTCCTGCACTGGTTTCCTTTTGAGACATCTATTTTATTTAGTAGTAACTGTGCGTGTATTTTTAATAAGTAATGGTAGTAGGACTGGGTTGAATCCAATTCGGTCGGTTATCATAAGAGTGATAACAAAATCGGACGACCGCGCAGCGGGAGTCCGATTTGTTTATCACGAGTATGATTACAGACCGAATTGGACGACACAAGGTCTTATTACCAATTAATCATAAAAATTACAATTTCCGAGAAAAGAAGAATAGCCAAGTTATGAAAGAAAGGGAAAATTGGCATTAAAAAACCTACAAAGGAGATGAAACATTCTAAGGTCATCGCGCCAAAAAACACAAAAGCGAGCGCGCTCGCGCACGCACGCACGTAAGTACAATTTTGAATGTGATTGGTTGATTTAAACTATAACTTTGAATTTGATTGGCTTATTAAGCTGTCCGATAACAAACTGTCTAATAACAAACTGTCCGATAACAACTTGGCAAGTGAATTAGTGGAAAATAGGAGTTTTTGAAACCAATCACAATCGAGGAAATTGTAATTTTTATGATTACGTTTGAAAAAGGTCTTAATGTGATGTCACACCTGAAAAGCAAAGGGTATAACACAATAATTTTGTATTGTATTGTATTGTATTGTCTTGTCTTGTCTTGTCTTGTCTTGTCTTGTCTTGTCTTGTCTTGTCTTGTCTTGTCTTGTCTTGTCTTGTCTTGTCTTGTACTGTATTGTATTGTATTGTCTTGTATTGTATGATATGGTATGGTATGCATGCTATCGTATCGTATCGTATCGTATTGTATCGTTTCGTGTCGTGTCGTGTGGTATCGTATTGTATTGTATCATGTCGTGTCGTGTCGTGTCGTGTCGTGTCGTGTCGTGTCCTGTAGTGTCATGTCCTGTCGTGTCGTGTCATATCGTATCGTATTGTGAATAATGAAATAATGAAAAGATTGTTTTGCGTAGTATCTTAAACAATGAAGTCTTTCCATACAATTGCTAATAACCACTTCCGACTGCAGACCTACGTTCACCGCGCGACTAATGAACACAACAGCTACATGAAATAATACAAAAGTAATTATAAACCTGGAGTCCGATCATTTATTAAACGACAGTGGCATATCGCTAATGACGTCCCAGTCGGTAGTTGACGCAAGGGGAATAATCTTGTAACTTCACTAGAGCGACATTTTTTGTAAACTCATGTGTATGGAGACACCAAAAACGAAATCCATATACGTAAGAGTGGAGATTATTCGCACTGAAATTAACCCAAGCAACTACAATACTGCGCAGACTTCTGTTTCATCACCAGAATTTATTTTGAACACCAGAATTTATTTTGGAACTGGCATTTAAGAGAAGGTTACTGTATTTTCTCGATTAATAACCCTTTAAACTCTCCTAGCTTTTGTTTCAAATTTGGCCTGGCTTGTCTAGACATATTTTATTTCTACATTCTAGTTAAGCTCGATGTTTATTCCTTATATTCTCCGGTAATTTTTGTAGCCATTTCTTGAGGTTGTAATTACAAGGTATAACCGGTGCTTAATCGAGCAAATACGGCAACTGTGGAAACTTGATATACACATTTGTCATGGCATAAAAATTATAGCGCTCACTGTTCGAACAAATACTTTTTTATATATATATACTTTTTTTTCAAAAAAAAAGTATAATTGCATGTAATTAAATTTCCTTAGTTTATATTTTCTTTACAGAATACCGTGCAGAGGTGCGTTATGTTGCTTTGTGCTTTTATTATTAGATCCTATGTTATCCACACGCAAGTTGCTGCTAAAAAACGAAATAAACGCCCCAAAAGAAAACCAATGCACGACACGTTGGCTCTTGAATGGTTTTCTTTCTCAAGAAACGTTTAATTTGGTTTTTGATCGAGAAACGCGTTTCACCTCGAGATGCTGAATTGATTTTCACTGCAATTTAAACTAACAAAATTTGGACTTC
Source organism: Orbicella franksi (assembly GCF_964199315.1). Classification (NCBI taxonomy): domain Eukaryota; kingdom Metazoa; phylum Cnidaria; class Anthozoa; order Scleractinia; family Merulinidae; genus Orbicella; species Orbicella franksi. The sequence goes on from NW_027670840.1 coordinate 48,806, forward strand.
TCATTTTAGGCAGGAAAATTCATATTTTGGCGAAAAAAAAATGCACCCCTTGTTTTCTACTTAGACCCCACCTTTTCCAACGAGACTCCGTGTGTTTTACACCAGCTCGGTGTTTTCCACACCCCGTGTTTTCTACAGACCCCGAGAGCCCGTACCGCGTGGTCCGTGGGTCATTCGTCCATTCAATTTTTGTTTAAAATCAAAAATTGAAAATTGATGTCAATTTGTGATTTTCATGACTTTTTATCATAAAAAATAAGACAGTGCCAAATTGAAAATGTTTGACTATTTTCCTTTCGGTAGAACATTGAAACAAAACTTGTATTTTCATTTTAGTCCTGTCAACAATGAAGAGAAAAATGGAACTAACCGGCAATTTTGTTTCTACGACAATGTTGCAGTCTGTGGCATAGCTTAGTTTTTCTGTTTTCGATGGAAGTCTAAAAATGGAAAATTGAAACTTGAAACTTGAAATCAATTTGCAATTTTTGTTTTTGGGCAGAGTTCTATCTCCCCTTATTTGTACAAGAAAAATTGACGCCTCATAGGACCAATAGAAGAAGAGTGCCTTTCATTCAAACTACATCCAAGCAGGTGTATCCTTAGTCAACATATGTAACTGTCTGTCACTTGACAGACTCAATTTTTACTTTCTTGATAAACAATTTTTTGTCAAACTTCTTGTAGTTTGTGCAGTAGTGTACCGGTAAGTGATGCCTTCTGTTAACCGCATGTTTTTTTCATTTTTATTCAAGAATCATCCTGCGGAGAGAAAATGGGTAGAGTTTTAAAAAGGCGTGTCAACTGCCCTATAAAACGAGCTCTCAATGCCATGGTGAATAAAGACCTCATAAATATGGATGATGACATGAACAAGTTCTGTATGTCATGGTTTATCTCCAGGACAGCAGACAATGGAATCAAACAAGTGATTTCCAGTTGGAACAACCATCCTATCCCTGGTAAGTGTTTGTTGTGATGGTTTGGTGTTCAAACCAAGGGAGTAGAAAGTCAATACATCCCAGTTTTGGTAGTCTACCAATTTAAGAATTCCCCTCCTCCATCCCATACCCCTCATATACACAAAATTGTATATGAACAAATTTCCACTTTAGCATCAGGAAAGGAAGCATTTGGGTCATTTTACTGACTAATTAAAGTTTTAAAAATTGTACTGCATTACCAGTATTAACTGGATCATGTTTCTTTTTGTGCTTGCCTTTACTCTTACTGGGAAGGGAGTTCCAGACAAGAGAATGGAGGAAAATAAAAAGACATTTATTCTTCCATCTATAGACATGCTTCCCACTAGTGAAGAAACTGTACTTGCTTATGAAAGGGAAGATGGTCACCTTAGTCTCCCAGAAGTGTTTGGCACTGATCTCTTTTATGGGAACCAACAGCTCCAGGAACTTGCATTTTGAAAACTTTAATGGTGCTTATCCTAGTTTTAATGTCATTTTCCACTGCCCTGTGAATGGTAATCATTACCCTTTTAAAGAGGGTCTACAGTATTTCATTGACCTAAAAACAACATTAAATCCTAACTGACTGTTACAACTACATTTGTACCATAATGATATCAATATAAATGTTTATATTTATGGCCATTCAATACTCATCACATCAGTAGAAATGTAACAAAACTATGTAGAACCAGCTGATGTTGACTTTTGACACAATCATGTCTTCCCGTGAAATATTAATATCTACTTACATTAAAATGTGAAATAATTACTACAATGGTAAAATACTTAAAGTGACTGTGAAGAGAGCCATCCATAGGCAACTGATCATGAAGAAAAATGTTACAATTTTTAATACTGTTTCTACTTTAACAATATCAACCTGAATAAACCAATATCTGCCTTTATACAGGGACACATGAAATAATTTATCTTGAAACAGCAACACTGAAAACAGTTACAATTCTGAATGAAATACAAGTGCACTGAAAAGCCAGTATATTCAACACTGGACTTTGTTTTCTTTTTTCTTTTAATTACTAGAATTATTTTCATCACACTTGATCAATCCCCTTACCCCAACTAAAAACTCATCTATGCCTTTAAATTGAAATGTAGAGGCATATCCTCTAGGTTCATTGCAATGCAGACACTTCTTATTTAGACCATCAGCCCCATCAAACCAAGCATTAACACATTCCTCACAACCAAGCAAGGTTACTTTAAGAATTCCTAGGAATTCCTAGGAAAAAATTCCTAGGAATTCCTAAGAATTCCTAGGAATTCCTAGGAATTGAAGGTGTGAATTTTCACGGTAATTCGGACTCGGAATTCCTAGGAATTCCTAGGAATTCCAAGTTTACATGGAGCTGACTTGGAATTCCTAGGAATTCCTAGGAATTCCAACTGAAATATACTCACCTTGGAAATTCCTTAAAATTCAAAAAAATTCCTAGGAATTTCTGAGAATAACTTGGAATTTGTAGGATTTTTTGAGAATAGGTTGGAATTTTTTGGAAAATCTGAGAAAAACTGGGAATTTTGTATCATTTGTAGGCCAGACAAAATTTTGATGATTAATGTCCAGCATTAAAATAGCAAATAAAGTCACTGATACCACATCAAACAGGTTTTAAATCAATGGTTTATTACATTGGCTTTCATGAATTTAAACATAAGAATAATAATATTATCCTGTTTCTTTTTCATTACATCAAGAGTAAAAAGTAAAACTGAAAACAGATATGAAGGTCAAACTTTTACATGTTTGATAAAAAGAGAACTTTTTCAGATAATTTACTTACTATTTTGGTTTACAAATCCAACAATTTTCCATACACAAGATTTTAGCTTAAATTATTGTTATTATGTGGAACAAATCTGGATTTTCATGAATGTAAGGAATCAATGATAAGAACAAAACTGAAACAATCCTTAAAATTAAAAAAAGACTGAGTTTGGGCAAACTTAGCTGCTGTTCAGTTATTTCTGTTGATTCCACAGCTTCTTTTGTTGCCCTCTAATTAGGGTGTCAACAGCTAGCCTCTTCATGTTCATCTTTGTTGTATGACACCTAAAACAAAATTTAAAAAATACATTACATTGCGATATATATGAGGTACTGTAAGACTGAGATCCAAATATTTATGTGCTCACAGTTTAATACATGCAGCTAATTAAGACCTGACTGTAAGCTGGTTGAAATGTTAAAAGAGAAGACTTGATAATTGTGAAGGTGCTTGTATACTATTGATAAATATGTTACATAAATCTTGTGCCTACAGTAGATTAAATCAAGGTTTTCCTTCTTCTATAAGTGTGTCAACAACTCTCGAATTGGAGGATACACTGTATATATATCACGATTTTTAGCCAAATTTAGACATTAGAAATATTAAAAAAGACACTTAAAACATTAAAGGAACATTTACACTGTAAATAATAGAGTAAACACAAAAGAATATACAGATGGACAAAAATTGAAGATCAACACGGATTGCCATACAGTCAGGCTGAAACACACAGGAGACATCAAACTCATGCACACTGTGGCTGCCTCGTTGGAGTTTTTGTCAAGAACTATGACTGGGATCAGAGAGAACTGCTATATTTATTTCGTTTGAACAAGTGAGGCGAGAGAAACGACTTGTTCCTCGCAAATCAAATTGTTCAAGCACGCACTCTGGCCAACCTAAATTGTTTCAACTCTGCTTTAGCCAGAATTGATTTCATGCCATGACTGAGTGACCCACTCGTGTATGATTCGTGATGATAAAGTTCATTCAAAAGCTTTTGTCTAAATACAAGAATTTACGTTGTATAATATAAGGTTACTTGAATTCGATTACTCACCAAATAATTCTGTATACGGCTAATCTGCCCTTTGAATTTTTCCCCGTTGAAACATCCACAGGAAGACTTTCTTTTAACTCCAAATCTTCGCCAAGAATAACTTGTTTCTCGTTAATGACACTCACGCTGTTTTCTTCTGATCACAGGACCGCAGCAAAAACCATTTTGATATAATTTTGGAAGTGAAATCTACTAAAACGCACGAGCGATCAACCGTTAACGCTGAATTCAAAGATGGGCGCCAAAAGAGAATGAATAACGCGATCTTTGTCACGTTCAGTCACCAGGATAGTCACGTGAAAATTCGCGTGCTGTGATTGGTTCAGTTGATCAGTTGAGGAGAGAATGGAAACTAGAGAAGAAGGAGAGAGAGACTGGCAACGAGGTTGCCGGACCAGTCGCTTTCGATGGCAAGTCTGTTTCCCTTTCCACGCTGTTTTGGTGGTCTTCTGAAAGATGGGTCTTGCTTCAAAAGGAAATAACTACACAAACTTTTTACGAAGAAATCAAGGAGGAAAATGGAACGTACTTTAACTGGTTGATCTGTTCTCGATGGTTGTCAAGATAACAAAGGATCGTGAGGCACTTAAATCAAGTTCACTGCAAAGGTAAGGAATCCAATTTTATAGGGATTTTCTGTTGTGATGAGCTATAATTGTAAATAAATCAAACTAAGCAATGCATTGTGTGCTCTTTAAAAACCCCAAAGGCCGAAATTCACCTAAAAGGTTTCAGATCGACCTGAGGAACCGAGATAAATTCTGCAAAATAAGCTTAAGCTTGTTGTATTAGTCCACCAAATCTATTTTGAGAGCCCACGTGTTTCAACACCCAGTCAGCACAATGCAGCAAGTATAAATTTGCAACGCTTGTCATTTTTCCTTTGAATTATTTATAAGGATTAACATGATATGAGATCTATAGTCTTTTCAATACATCAAGATGTAGGTTTTTTTATTTGCATTGTCATTTATTTATGTCAGTTATTTATTTGTTTCCCACTGACTCATAATCTTTTTGATTCTTTTGATTTTGTTGTGTCATGAATTAAAGTGACTGCGAGGACAAGGAAATGCAAGAAACATATTGATGATCCCACTATACCCATACCAAAATCTACAAGATTCGACCACATAAATTGCTTAAAGCAGTCTTCACAGACCAGTTGACGTCATCTCCCTCTCTTGCATCCCTTTTTCTTGGAGATCATTTCCAGCACATGAACAGAAGACCTCAGAGTTTTCGGCTCACCTGAGTGAGATCACTGTTGGCAAAAATGTTGTGGATGACTTTGATGGATTATGGAGTGAACCTTTATGCAAGAATTGAAGCTTCACAGAAGCATTTGATGAAACCGAGTTGCCTATACCTGAAAAG
>NW_027670841.1:0-8000 GCF_964199315.1 Orbicella franksi
ATGAAGCAAAAGCTTCTGCAGTTCATCTTGTGATATATCATTTATATCTGTGTGATTGTCGACCGGCCGACGTCAGAAAACGATGGAGGCCATCATTGAAACATGCAAAAGTTACTGGCCTGGACACAAGCTTCTCGTTGTACATTGGAGATAATATAGTTGCTTTACATGACATGCACGTGGTCATTTCGTCATCACTATCCTCGGTGAGTGTACATGTGTTGTCACAGAAAATACAGGTCATTGCTTTTTTGAAGTGTACACCAATACACTGTCCTTCAATAACATTGTCTTTTCTTTCATCTGAAGTTAGATTTTATACTGATTAGCGTCTACTCAATTTAAACTTGCTTCAGTAATGCACTGAGTAATTGTAGTGTGGTGACTAATTCCACAGGCGTAGAATGTATCAGGAACCAATCACGTAATAGGAATTGTTTTCGCTATTTATATTAGCAGGCGTAATGTATGCGCAGTGCGTGTGGAAACCATGATGTAACGGTCGATTTGTGTGTATTATATATAGGAGTTGTTTTATTCACCGCAACTCTACAGTAATGACATAGTTGCATTCAGGCTGATAACATTTACATTGCCGTTTCTTGGTTCAGGCTCACCCTTATAGATCTTGGCTTCAGAGTTCTTTTCCATCGACTCTACACAATTTCGACCTTTGCTGAATACAGATTCTAGAAATGTCATGCATACACCGCGCATTTACTCAGTTGAGATCGTGGTCTTCACCCTACATCTAACAGTAATTTATTCTCACTGCATACTCCATTACCACACCGCCATAAACTAAGTCATGTGAGGAGTCTGCGATTACTGTAGCAGCTAAGGCATGAAGCGAAAAACGAGGCAATCGCCTACCATTTCCAAAGAAACATAGGATACTCTCAAGAGATTAAAATAACGCTTTCTGTCGAAAATCTGTTAACATTGTTCCCAGCTGCAGTGATTGTAGTTGCCGCGTAATATAAACAATCCGCGATACACTTGTTTAACTTTTTTATTTCACTTGATCAAAAAATATTCGAGAAGAATGCAAAGAGCACATTCAAATACGTTATCCGACCAAATTCCAGCGCGAAATCTAGCATAGCAGTGAAGAGAGCGTTGATTGAAAAACACTGACTTTTATAATTCTCTTCTTATTATGTGCACTATTATATCCTCGCTCTTTCAAACGACGGGGATTTTCACAGAGCTCGTGATGTCACAAGGAAGATCGCTTCAGTCTAACTAAAAAAAAACAAAAACACTTGAAAACCGCTACAAAAGATCTCAAACCCAACTTTCCACAACGACTGTTTTCTTTTATCATTTGACTACAAATTTGCGACCAGTTCGCTATGACATTGCAACTCAAGGCCGACAAAAAAGCGCTACTCATTTTAAGAACCGCGCACTCTCTAAGCCGCGCGGTTAATTTAATTATATTCTGTTCGGTTCCACAGCATCGTAATGTGAGCTCTGTTGTAAGCGTTACTCAGATTGTCTAGTCCTAACGTAAAGCTCAAGTCCCTTTGAGGTTGTGATGTTACTTCTGTTGTATGAGGATCGTAGTATACTTAAAACGCTGTTGAGAGCCCATGTTGTTTAGCTGTTTGCAATACAACTGATAATGTTCCTCGTTGCCACCAATGTCATGCGCGCTTGTGTAATTATTCAAATTTTCCTTGCTGTTTCTCAAATTCAGGTGTTGTAATTAATTGACCTCTCAATGGCATGGAACCGTCTGTTTCAACAGGTACACTATGCAACATGTTGCTGACCGTGTGTCCTTAAAAAGATCAATCTTCCTAAACGAGGAGTATTAATGCACACAGAGGAGGCAGTTACGACTCCTGTAACTGAACAGGTCAATTCCAAATTTGGCCCAAGGTCTGTCTGGGACTTGATGTGATATCAGCGTCTCCTTAGGCTGTCTCTTGTCATAGGCTCTGCAAACATCACACGTCCCAATGAACAGCTGGATCTCACTACTCATGCCCGGCCAGTAGATGCATTCTCTAGCTCGCGAAAGGCTGCTGACAACACCAGAATGCACGTAGTGAATGCGATAAATCAGGTCTCTAGGCAGCGATTTTGGAACCACGAATCTCTCTCCCCTAACAACCACATCATCGTCAACGCTCAGTTCGTCACGTATTCCAACGTAAGGTAATACCAGATGAGAAAGTTACTCTTTTGTCTCGGGCCAGCCTGCCTTAATAACCTTGATGAGCTCTTAAAAGCTGTCGTCCTTTGCTGTGTGCTGTTTGATTTCCTGGAGAGTAGATGGTTTTAGGCACACATCCTGCGTCATGCATATGTTGATGCTCTCGACTTCTAAGCAATTATTTGACTTCCGTCTTAGGGAAGATAGGATCGTCTTAGGACGTCCGCCAGGCACATGATGGACCCCTTCCTATACTCAAGGTTGATGGACTAGGCTTGAACTCTCAGGAGCAGCCTCCTTGGCGCTGGGTGGAGTGTTTTCTAAACGATCACTTCTAATGGTTTGCGATCCGATTCCACAGTTATTTGTCTCCCATACGTGCAGGTGTGGAACGTTTCCAGTCCATTAACAACTGCATGGAGCTCCTCCTCCATCTGGGTGCAGCGAGTTTCGAGATCCGTCGGCGCGCGACTTGCGTACACGATGGGGTGGCCCTCTTGCAAGAGGACAGCTCCAAGTCCCTTTTCTGACGCATCGCATTGCAAGGTGACGTTCTTTGTCGAATTAAAATATTCGAGAACTGGAGTATTGGTATCCAGCTGTTTCACTTGTTGGACTGCACTGTCATGAAGGTTGGTCCAGAACCATCGTACGTTAGGGAGTGTAAGTTTCTGGAGGGGTTCACAAACATCACTGAGACGGGGCCGAAACTTGCTCAAGTAATTTGTGAATCCAATGAACCTGCGTACACTGGCCACATCAGTTGGGGCTGGCATCTCCAAGACAGCCTTGATCTTTGCTGGATCTGCTTTAAGACTGTCCTTCGAGATCAGATGACGCGCGCGTCGACTCATGAAGGGAACTTCTTCGCACCGCAGTTTCACTTTTTCCTTGTTCAGCTTGGTATTTCGCTCATGGCAGGATCGATCGCGAGCGCAGATTTCGATCGTGATCTACTAACGCTTTATCTTCTGTTTAGCCTTCGCCAAAAACCAGGATGTCATCGTGAATGATGCGGACGCTCTTTAAGCCCTCTAGGGCGTGGATCAATCTCCGCTGAAACTCCTCTGGAGCTGTACAAAGCCCGAAGGGAAGGCGACGCCAACGAAATCGTCCAAAGGATGAATTGAGACTTATAAGGCGTGAGCTGTCATCGTCGAGTTCAACATGCTAGAACCCATTCTTAGCGTCTACGGTTCAGAAAACGTTTGCCCTTTAAAGCTCTGGAAGTACCTCGTCTATATTGTCGGAGTCGGGTAGAGGCTTCTCCTTAACACTCGATTCAGGTGTTTGGGGTAAATGCACATTCGAATTTGTCCATTAGGCTTCTGTAAAGTTACAAGGATTGAAACCCATAGGGTAGGCTCAGTGACTTTTTTTAATTCTCTATGATACTAGGGATCTAAAGACGCTCCAGTTCTTCCTTCAGTTTACCCTTGAGCGCTACAGGATGAACCACTGGCCTAGCACCCTCTTCGACTTCAAGCTTGTACTGACCCTCAAACTTTCCAGTACCCTTGAGGACATCGGCATAATCCTTTGGGAATTGTTGAGCAGTGAGGCAAGTTTGACTGGTGTTGACTGACATCACACTGTGATGTTGCACTCTAATCAGGTCCATCTACTACATGGTTTGGTTCCCAGGATTTGTATGGCCCTTTCACTCTCGACAACTACAAACTCCACATGGTAAGACTTGGAGTTTTTCGGGTTGAGTAGCTCCCTAGTGCACGTATCCAGAGACGCTATTATTGTATCGCTGTACATTGTGAGCCATTTCCTGGTCGGCGTTAGATCGTTCTTATTCTCAAGGTACTTTACGGGTAGCAGGTTACAATTCGCTGCATTATACAGCTGAAACTTCGCGGTCGATTTTCTAAGGCTTATTGTAGCAAACAGCTCTCTTGTACAATCATGATCACTTGCAGCATGGACGCTGATTATTTCACTTTCATCCATTGACTTGAGTGTGAGGCAGTATTCATCGTCGCTTTCGCTCTCTGTCTCAACCTAACACGTTTACGTTTGCCTTAGCCATACAATGGGACACCAAATGATTCATAATTCCACAGGCCGAGCATCTCTTGCCAAACGCAGGCCAATTTAGCTTGCCCATTCGATGTTTTTCAAGGCAATATTTGCATCTCTTTGTTTTTTTTTTTTTACGATACGCGTCCTGCACAGGACTTTCATTTTCACGCCTTTCGACGCTTTCTCGGCGTTTATCCACCCTCTCGCGCCTTTTGTTGTCAAATGCTTTACCACTCTTCATTTGATATCTAAACGAATTTACATTTCCGCCTTCTTACAAGGTTTTACTTCGTTTTTTGCACAATTCGACTGATCTAAAGCCATCAAGGCATCGTTGCAGATCAAGACATGGATCCTTGAGGAGGTCTTCATGGAGCTGCTTGTCCTGAATTCCGCAGATTCTCTGGTCTCTCACCAGTGAATCTTTGATGTCACCAAAGTTACAAGTCGTCGCTAAAAGCTTCAAATCTTTAATTAACTTTTCTAACGATTCGCCTGGGTTTTGGAACGCGAAAAGAACTTGTACCTCTAAACAGTTTCATTTTGCTTCGTATAACAATGCCTGTCGAACGTATCCATAATCTGCTTTAAATTTCGTTCGCCGGCGCCACTTGATTTCTGACAACTGGAAGAGAAGGAGGCAAGAAATAGAGTTGTACATGGATTTAGCAATGTGTGGCAGATAGTCAACGAAGGTGAAGCTGTTTTTGTATTTAGTCGGGAATCAGGGACTAGAAATTCATAGTACGATGACATTCGAAGAACCCCAACACTCCTTGTGCTGCCGCTCGGCTGTCCTTCTTTCGCTGAACCTTCCGCTCTAGGCATTCTTATTGGGTCCGTAGGATCACTTCTGACACTGTTTTTCAACAAGTAGACTATGCAACAATGTACCACAAGAACAAAATAATCGTTTATTTTGAAAGCCGTTCTTCCTTATATATACATCATGACGAGGCTAACGTGCACCCTAGTACCGAGGCTACTGGCTAGCCAACCTAGCCTACCATACGAAACACCGCCTAGTTCCATCGATCTTCTCGCTCATTGTTATTTGATATTGCCACCTACAACTACCGCCTGAGATGATGGACTTTCTTCCACGGCCATATCATTGAGAATCTTACCTAAGTTTCAAACGTTTTTAGCACATGAGTTATCTCCACATTGCATGTCTTCGGGAATTACCGCCGGGGTTCTTATCGTTCCTTCTTTTCTACGGTCTAAAAACAGTACATGGCTTTACTGAGCTCTTTCCTTCTTTCTTCTATAACTGGAAGGCTTCGGTTTGATCATTTGGCCTTGAGATTTAACTCCGGGGGTCACTCCCCAACGTTTCTGGTTAGGTTTTACGGGCCGAATTTTAAAACCTGTACCCTGTTTCTGACCAAAACCCTTACATACTGGGTATCGTTTTTTTTTTTTATACGATATCCCGTTTCAGACCTCTAAAATTAGTATACGGCTCTAATATATAACGACAGCTAACTAGAATTAGCTTCCATTTGCGTTAACATATGAGAAGGGCTAAAATGTTGCCCATGTTGATGATGGAAAAAATAACTCGTTGTAAACAAAATACCAAATGACAAGCCAGAGTGAAAAACATACCCAATTTCAGACCAAAATGGTCAAAATCTATACCTTTTTCAGGCCAAAGCTACTCCAAAACAATACCCTTTGGGGCCGCACATACCTACAAAACCGGCCCATGTAAAGGAGTACCAGTCCCGGAAAATTTTACCTATATACAAACTTTTATGTAGTGCCGAGACTTTTGAGCCGCTCTGAGCTACTTGCGTAATACGTTCCTGAAGGGAAGAACAGCGGCAAATACAATGCATGTGCCGAAACTCTTTGATTTTCAGGGGCAAAAAGCCTCAGCAAACCTGGGTAGGATAACGCGGAAAACTTCCTACCAAGTGGCAAGAAATGCTTATGGCAGTTTAATTTTACGGATCGGCGGTTTTTTGTATTTTACAGGAATTGATTTTGCGATTGTGAAAAACTGGTGTTTCTTGCATGCTGATTATCAGTTTTTGCGATTTTCAGAAAGTAGCGTTTATTTAAAATACAACATTTTCGTCGTATTTGTATTACACCACACGGCAATCAGTCACTGTATTACGTCTTGCCCCAGTGCGGCTGATAGGGCCTTCAGACGATTCTTTTCTGTAAACTTCTTTGCAGCCTGTAGTGTGCCATGGACAATTTCATTATTTTATTTTAAGAGACCTTTTTATTGGAGTGGAGTAAATTTTTGAGGAGAAAAATTTACGGGAACTTTATTTTTGCGGGAACTGTTTGCTGCGGATCGTGAAATACCGCAAAAATCGGCAAAATTAGAACTCACAAACATTCTGTGCCACACAGTTAGTCTAGTACGTACGGGTTATTGACCAAGCGTGAGGTCAAGATGGCTGGATATTGGCTAAGTTCTTTAGCGTGTTTACGGACCGAGACGAATTCTTGGTCCATAAACACGCAATAACGAATAAACATGCAATAACCAGCCATCCTGAACCAACAAGCTTGGTCAATAAAGGATTTATTGTATGGGATAAAACACCAAAAAATGATCTTTGTACTTGTTTTTCTTCAAGGACTGAAAGGGAAGCCAATGCAATGGTGCGTGCACCTTTATCCTGATTGGGTGCAGAAATACAATCATTTGATTGCTTTACATTTTTGACGAGTAAATGTCTAACTCCTGAAAGGAATTAACAAATGTACGAAACCGCTGAAACTCCTCGAAGCAGTTTTTTGAACCTCAAAAATGTGTCAAAATCGCGTCAATTTTCAGCACTTAAGTTCTAACGAAGGTTTAACCATTAGAGCGAGACATGTTCATTTCATCTGCCCGCCACTTTCGCCTATCCTTAGGCGCTTGGAAGAATTATTGCTCGGCTCTGTAGCGCTACGAGGCTGTCGCGGATTTACCCCACTCGAAAAGCTTGTCTTACTCGGCCTTGTTCTGAAACAAGTTCCCGGCGTTTGGCACTTAAAAATCATCTTTAGAGTTTGAAGTTGTCTCCCTCACCAATGTTCGCATTTGAACCTCTTTTGTTCAAGGAGCGTTGAAGACTTCGTTGAAAAGACGTCAAACTGACAGGCTGATACTGTGCTGTCTAATTTCTGCACGATTTTGTAAGCATTTGCACAACAGCTGGTATTTGAAGTTTTATATTATGTTAATGTACACCTCTGTATTGTATCTACTGTATAAATAAAGAAGCCGAAGAGACGATCTTCTTAGCGCGATTCCTTTGAAATAAAATCAAACGTGAAAATTCTCTGAAAATTATTGGGTCGCTAATAACTTGCCTACATCATAACAATATGATAATATTCAAGTACAGATTGTTGGTAAGTGGTGGTGTGTTTCTTACCAGAAAAGAAATTATGGTTACTGCCGATCACTTTAGTACATCACTACCATTCATAGATACTGTTTTTAATCAAAAATCAAACCACAGTGATAGACAAAGGGTCGCCAAAGTTTGCCGGATATGACACTTATTAATAAATCAGTATAGCTAAAAAAATCGCTAACAATTCGGCAGTTTTTGAGAGTGATCACGTGATGCGCCACTCGATCAATCAGTTTTCATCAATTTATAGGGGCAAAAGAGAGGGGACCAAGTTTTAAAATTAAGGAATTTTCATCTTGGTAAAACAAATCTGACCAGATATATACCTACCAGCAGACTCTTCTTTCAGTTTCCACGCAAAGAGCCTGCTCGTAGATTATATTTATGCGTTATTTCACGAAGAATCCTACGTTAACTTGCTTGTAACACAGAAG
>NW_027670847.1:0-45032 GCF_964199315.1 Orbicella franksi
CATATGAGTACATATGGGTACACACAAGTCTCGATGATTTACGTGGTTAGCAAGGTAAATTTACGTGGTAAACAAGGGAATAGTAAAAAGTGTTGATTACTTGTTTAGTTAAACACTGTCCTACTTTAAACATGATTACAATGTTTTTTTTTATATATATATATTTTATTAGTCATCAAATTGATGTGAGGTTTATTTAAGCCAAAGGCAAAAACAATCAAGAGTTGCCCGTAAACAACTACATTTGAATCATGTCGTGTCAGAACGAACAAAAGGAGGACTAAACCTATACATCAGGCTCGAGAAACATGAGCTCGATCAGGTATAGGTCCAAGAAATATACGAATGTCTCCAGAGGAACGTATAGCTTACTTGAAGTAAGGCTACGGCGTCTCCTAAGAAAAACGTACGAGGACAAATTTTCCGTGGTAAGAATCTACCTACTGTACTTGCAAACAGTTCTAATCACAGCCGGGCCCAGCGTCACAATATAGAATGCACGTAAGCAACATTTTCACGGTAAATCTCATATTTTTTCCTTCGAAAGCGAATACTTGGAGACTTAAAAACATGTCTTACAATAGAAATGAGCCTCAAAAATGCATAAACACATGGCAATTATAGAGGTGCAAACTCGACATGCAGATAACAGCGGAAATCAAGCAGACCTATGACCTCTCAAAATTTTGCCATAGCACGGTCTTTATACGACATGAAGTCCCCTTCATGAATAGGAGTGAAGAGACAAAAAAGGTCGAGTTACCGAAGACAACGGCAAATGTACAAATGTCACGAACTGTTGGAGTCGTGTAAGCTAGTCAACTCAAACAGGATGATACGCTATCGCATGCTCGCTCGAGACTCTTTGTTATGCTTCGCGCGAAACTTATGACGCTTTATTTTCCCTCCTGTCAGCTATCTGTCATAGGGCACATATTGACTAATCAGGTACTCCATTGTTGGGCTGACGGAGGGTTTGAAAAGTTAAAAAGAGTCCGCAGACGGTGTTTTCTCGTCTCGCCTTCATACTGCCTTTTTGCGTCCGCGATGACCAAGCGCTCGTCTAAGTGACCCTAAGAGAGAAAACCAGCTGCCAGCAGACTATCTGGAAGCTGTCAAGTTTGTCTATAGGATCTCTGCTGTCTTTTAAAGAACAACAGAGTTACGCAGCGCATGTTTGAAGATTTACAACACAGATGTTTTTTTAAGATTAGTTAGTGGCGCCCGGAATTCGACCTTGTGTGGGTGTTATCGCGCAATTAACTGGCACGATTAACTGGCAGGGCTCTTCAGTGCTTGCCTTTCTTGCTCTGTTTTTATTTATTACTTTTTAACGAAACAAACCACCAGAGAAAGTCGTGTATGTGGTGTTCCACCTTTTAGTAATTTCCTTTGGAGGAGATTTCAACGTTGTTTACCCTTCTGAAGATCGATTTATTTAAAGCAGATGTTCTTTTTGTGGGCGTTTCGTCTTAGAAGCTGTCAATTACGATCACACCGAACACCCTTATTTAGTCGGTTTTAGAGTGCATTCTCATTTAGTAGCTGTTGCGCCAACAGAGTGTCGTGCGGCATGTAGTATGTTTCATGTTTCATGTTTCATCATTTTTCTGCAAGCTACGTTATGCTTGCACTCAGAAAGAAAGAGGAATCATGCAGCTTCTCTTAGTTTGTTACTGAGTCGTCTTTCGCCACTGTCTTATCCCGGAATTATGTCGCGGGAGCGCGACCACGTATTCCAGGTGAGAGCTTTTTGAACAGAGAAACACTCGATGGATTAAGCGCTTAATCAGGCCGGTCATTAGCATTGAAATTTGTTTTTTTTTAACAATGAGTGAAGTCTACAAGAAAGAAAAACGGAGTACTCGCTTTGTGGTTTCAAATAACTGACCGATTTTATAGGCCGGATTTTCACATTTTTAAGTTTGTTTACCATGAATGTGGCGTCGGCTGATTTTGCAAGCTGCCCGTGGGCATTTTACGGCTATCAAGGTGATCTAGGAAGTTTCTACTGGGCGCTGCCTATTTATGCAACATTTAATGTCACTGAACGACCCACAACAGACTGGTAGGGGTGTGGCAGATGAGACGTTGAGGGCCGTTTTGGTTTGCTACCGTAGTTTAATTGTTCGACCAAACCTGCCAGCTTCAAAATGAGAAAGTCCTACATGTCATTAATATACATTGCCTGTTTTCTTTATCTCATTGCAGCCATTGACTACAGCCAGGGAATATTCTGACACTTCTGACGAAATGAGCCTCGATTCGCCTCCGGTAAGAGAGTTTTGCAATGCATGTCTCTTCGATGAGATTGCAACGCTTTAGATTTCTAAAGACCTCTTAGTGTACTTGATAATTATAGAAAACCATTTATCTTTTACATCTGGCTGCTATCAAACGAGACTTAATGCTTTCTTCTTTTATGTTTGTCTAAAACACGCACAGGGTTTGTTCCAAACGCCAGCCATTAGTTCAATTGGGGTTGGTTACCATGATGCTCTGGCAGACAAGAGAAATGTCAAGGTGCGGTAAGTCAATGTCAAATTTAAAAAGCTATCTATCTATGCAGTTTGGTTTCTTTCAACATTGCTTTAAGTGAGACTAGTTCGTCTTCGATCTTATTTGAGCGAGAGAAAGAACAAATGTTCAAAGTGTCAGTTCAGTTTGACGTGGAAATGTGTTGTGCGAGGGATATACCCTAGAATGTGAGAATTGCACTTTAAGCCCGTGATTCACAGCATAATTTATTTATTTGTATTTATTTTTCTCAGAAAAAAGCGCGGATCCGACGAGAACCTACGTGTAGTGGTACAGAGACGTCAGAGCTGGAAGGTCCGGTGAGTTGAGTGAAAACCACCGCTTGATTCTCCATGAAAATATTCAAGAAAGTCAGATTTTTAATTTACGTTTGGCAGAAAAATGCAAACATTTGTTGAATGGAGTCAGGGCGCACTCTTGCTTCGCCGCGGAATCAATTACGGTAGATCACTTTCCAAAAACATGGAGGCCAAGTGTGAGGTCTTAGCGTAGAAAGTTCACTGTTTATTAGGCTGTTATTTTTTGAAACATTGGCAAAGAATTATTTGAGTGACGTATTTTCACTAGTGTCAGAGAATTCTGGTTTTGGTGATGAATGTCATGAATGATGATTTTTTTCATTATTTCTTTTTCTTTCAGAGCAAAGTGCGGGTTAGACGCGAAGAGTTACGAAACTCAAGCTGGACGTCCAACCCGTTACTGGAAGATTCGGTGAGTGTGTCCACATTGTTACGAAATAAGACGACAAAAGCTGGGAGCTGCTACCATCAAATTCATTAACGCATGGCAATCCCCGGAGACTAAGCACTTCCTATTCTTAGCAACAGAATATAAAGGGACAATTTGTAAATCGCCAACAACCATGAAAAATATTACTTCAAATGGTCCTTTATAAGGAATTTGGGTACATTTTACTAAGCGACCACTTTGGTCCGGTTGCCATCAGACAGAAAATCTGGAAAACTTAGCTTAAAACTGAACTTAGATGCTTAAACGTTCAAGATGTAAGTCGATTAGTAATTGGCGGCTCCAGTAACTAATTAAAAGCTAATCACTTCCTGTGTGATTATTGCACCATTTATTCCAAAACAAGTCACTGAGGGAGATTTTCTCTTGAACCTAGGAAACCGAAATCATCACAGTCAATAAAGTAAGATTAAAACAGGATTTTCTAAAAGAGAAGATCAATAACAAGAAAGAACAGATTTGCAAGGCGCGTATTTATAGCGCGTGATTCACATCCTTTAACATTAATCACTTCTTTTCTTTTTTCTTCAGAGAAAAGCGGGCATCGGACGAAAACAAACCTCCAGTAGTTCAACGAGAACGGAGCTTGGAGATCCGGTGAGTTGAGTGAGAACCACTGCTTGATTCTCGTTTAAAACAGTCCATTTCAGATTTTGAATTTGCGTTTGGTAGAAAAATGGGTACATCACTGATTACATGGAGTAAGGACATTAACTTAACTGAGCCGAGAAATCAATTGCGGTTGATCATTTTCGGAAAACATAGAAGCCAAGTGTGAGGTCTTGAACATAGAAATTGCACTGTTTATTAGGTTATTAGTTTTTGAAACTTTGGCGGAGAAATGATTGAGTGAAGTATTTTCACTAGTGTCGGAGAATTCTGGTTTTGGTGATGAATGGTGAGATATAGTTTTTGATTATATGTTTTTCTTTCAGAGTGAAGTGCGGATTAGACGCGAAGAGCTACAAAACTCAAGCTGGACATCAAACTCAGTATTGGAAGATTCGGTGAGTTGTGTGTTCACACTGTTTCGAAATAAGACGACGTCGAAAGGAAAAGGATTGAGCTAAGCTTTCGCTAGTGGGTCTGATTAAGGCTTCGGTAATGGCTATCAAAGTCTGTTTCAATTTCATCTCTCGTCACAAGAGTTGTAAAAGCTGGGAGCTGCTACTTAAGATACGACGATCTCCGGAGACGAAGCGCTTTCTATTCTTAGCAATAGAATTTAAAGGCACCATTTGCTAAACGCCAAGAACCATGGAAAATAGTACTTCAAATGTTCCTTTGTAAAGAATGTGGGAACATTTTACTGAGCGAGCACTTTGGTCCGGTTGCCATCAGACAGAAAATCTGGAAAACTTAGCTTAAAACTGAGCTTGTTGACTGAATGGGCTTGACATGCTCCTAAAGAACCTCTCGTGCAAGAAACAGGGATCACTGAAATAATTTGCTGTGAAATGGTAACCCTGGTTCACATTCGTGCACCTTTTTTCATTTGAAACAGCCCAAAAATGTCGGATTTCAAATTCCGTTGAGCAGAAAAATGCGAGCATCGCTGATAAGAGGGAGCTCGGCCGTTAACTTTACTTAGCCAAGAAATCAGTTTCAGTAAATCCTTTTCGGTAAATAGAGGCAAATCTCTTTTCAGTCAGTCCATCGAAATGCTTAGGCGTTTGAACGTTTGAGCACTTAAATGCTTGAACGTTCAAGGTGTAAGTCGACTAGTACTTGGCGGCTCCAGTTACTAATTGAAAGTTAATTACTTCCTGTGTGATTATTATATCATTTGTTCCAAAAAAAGTCACTGAGGGAGATTTTTTCGTCAACCTAGGAAACCGAAATCATCACAGTCAATAAAATAAGATTGAAAGAGAATTTTCTGAAAGAAAAGATCAATAACGAGAAAGAACAGATTTGCAAGGTGCGTAGTAGCGCCTGTTCACATCCTTTAACATTAATCATTTCTTTTCTTTTGTTCTTCAGAGAAAAGCGGGCATCGGACGAAAACAAACCTCCAGTAGTTCAACGAGAACGGAGCTTGGAGATCCGGTGAGTTGAGTGAGAACCACTGCTTGATTCTCGTTTAAAACAGTCCATTTCAGATTTTGAATTTGCGTTTGGTAGAAAAATGAGTACATCACTGATTACATGGAGTAAGGATATTAACTTAACTGAGCCGAGAAATCAATTGCGGTTGATCATTTTCGGGAAACATAGAAGCCAAGTGTGAGGTCTTGAACATAGAAATTGCGCTGTTTATTAGGTTATTAGTTTTTGAAACTTTGGCGGAGAAATGATTGAGTGAAGTATTTTCACTAGTGTCGGAGAATTCTGGTTTTGGTGATGAATGGTGAGATACAGTTTTTGATTATATGTTTTTCTTTCAGAGTGAAGTGCGGATTAGACGCGAAGAGCTACAAAACTCAAGCTGGACATCAAACTCAGTATTGGAAGATTCGGTGAGTTGTGTGTTCACACTGTTTCGAAATAAGACGACGTCGAAAGGAAAAGGATTGAGCTAAGCTTTCGCTAGTGGGTCTGATTAAGGCTTCGGTAATGGCTATCAAAGTCTGTTTCAATTTCATCTCTCGTCACAAGAGTTGTAAAAGCTGGGAGCTGCTACTTAAGATACGACGATCTCCGGAGACGAAGCGCTTTCTATTCTTAGCAATAGAATTTAAAGGCACCATTTGCTAAACGCCAAGAACCATGGAAAATAGCACTTCAAATGTTCCTTTGTAAGGAATGTGGGAACATTTTACTGAGCGAGCACTTTGGTCCGGTTGCCATCAGACAGAAAATCTGGAAAACTTAGCTTAAAACTGAGCTTGTTGACTGAATGGGCTTGACATGCTCCTAAAGAACCTCTCGTGCTAGAGACAGGGATCACTGAAATAATTTGCTGTGAAATGGTAACCCTGGTTCCCATTCGTGCACCTATTTTCATTTGAAACAGCCCAAAAATGTCGGATTTCAAATTCCGTTGAGCAGAAAAATGCGAGCATCGCTGATAAGAGGGAGCTCGGCCGTTAACTTTACTTAGCCGAGGAATCAGTTGCAGTAAATCCTTTTCGGAAAATAGAGGCAAATCTCTTTTCAGTCAGTCCATCGAAATGCTTAGGCGTTTGAACGTTTGAGCACTTAAATGCTTGAACGTTCAAGGTGTAAGTCGATTAGTACTTGGCGGCTCCAGTTACTAATTGAAAGTTAATTACTTCCTGTGTGATTATTGCATCATTTGTTCCAAAAGAAGTCACTGAGGGAGATTTTTTCGTCAACCTAGGAAACCGAAATCATCACAGTCAATAAAATAAGATTGAAAGAGAATTTTCTGAAAGAAAAGATCAATAACGAGAAAGAACAGATTTGCAAGGTGCGTAGTAGCGCCTAATTCACATCCTTTAACATTAATCATTTCTTTTCTTTTGTTCTTCAGAGAAAAGCGGGCATCGGACGAAAACAAACCTCCAGTAGTTCAACGAGAACGGAGCTTGGAGATCCGGTGAGTTGAGTGAGAACCACTGCTTGATTCTCGTTTAAAACAGTCCATTTCAGATTTTGAATTTGCGTTTGGTAGAAAAATGGGTACATCACTGATTACATGGAGTAAGGACATTAACTTTACTGAGCCCAGAAATCAATTGCGGTTGATCATTTTCGGAAAACATAGAAGCCAAGTGTGAGGTCTTGCACGTAGAAATTGCGCTATTTATTAGGTTATTAGTTTTTGAAACTTTGGCGGAGAAATGATTGAGTGAAGTATTTTCACTAGTGTCGGAGAATTCTGGTTTTGGTGATGAATGATGAGATATAGTTTTTGATTATATGTTTTTCTTTCAGAGTGAAGTGCGGATTAGACGCGAAGAGCTACAAAACTCAAGCTGGACATCAAACCCAGTACTGGAAGATTCGGTGAGTTGTGCGCTTACACTGTTTCGAAATAAGACGACGTCGAAAGGAAAAGGATTGAGCTAAGCTTTCGCTAGTGGGTCTGATTAAGGCTTCGGTAATGGCTATCAAAGTCTGTGTCAATTTCATCTCTCGTCACAAGAGTTGTAAAAGCTGGGAGCTGCTACTTGAGATACGACGATCTCCGGAGACGAAGCGCTTTCTATTCTTAGCAATAGAATTTAAAGGCACCATTTGCTAAACGCCAAGAACCATGGAAAATAGTACTTCAAATGTTCCTTTGTAAAGAATGTGGGTACATTTTACTAAGCGACCACTTTGATCCGGTTGCCATCAGACAGAAAATCTGGAAAACTTAGCTTAAAACTGAGCTTGTTGACTGAATGGGCTTGACATACTCCTAAAGAACCTCTCGTGCAAGAGACAGGGATCACTGAAATAATTTGTTCTAAAATGATAACCCTGGTACACATTCGTGCACCAGTGTTCAATATATAAATCTGTCTACATCCGTGTTACTAGTTGTAGATTATTTTTCACCTGCTTGACAAGGTGATGTGAAGAGAAATAGGATGTTCTTTACTCTTGAGCCTAAGCATTAGAACAACTCTTACTGTAAAGTGCTATTGTTAATTTGTTTTTCTTGGTTATTATTAGATAGACAAAAGTTCCTCTCTTACTGGTGGTGATGAAGAATATAACGACTCCCTTTTCCCAGTTTCTGATGACCAAGGACGGACATATCACGCTTTCATCGAAGTATGCGACAAAATGTTTACTGGCGTTCCAAGAAAAACGATTAAATCCCGCATGCGAAGCTTAGGATTGACTCTTGTCCACTGCTCTGGGGACATTCAGGACAATGTTAAAAGAGCAAGGCCTCAGTTAGCTAATTTTAGGGTAATTTCACTTATATCTAAACGAGACGTGAACATTCTCCAAGCTTATCACGAATCGCGCATGCAAAATGAAAGGCAGCTAAGTACAAAGCGCATTGGCGCCGGCTATAGTGCTTTCTCCAAAGTCGAGAGGCGTTTCAGTCGAGAGACTAGTTCCAAATCATCAGCTCTATCTTACGACAGTGGCATTAATCAAAGAAGTCCAGTAGCAACAACTTCCAATTTCTCCATTGACCATATCTTGCAAACTGGTGAGACCGCCACCAAGAGCTCCTCGATTAACGAGGCCACGCCCCGGGAGGAAAGCTCAAGCGAAGATGAATGCAACAACGCTGACTTCCAATCAATGGAGGAAGACTCATCTAACTTGGACAGTTCTGACGAATCTAATGGCGAAGACTGCCTTCAGCAAGATGATAGTGAAATCACTCTGATGTTAAAGAAACGAAAACTCAATATTTCTGCATTCCAAGATGTCATAGCTTCGGTTCGCGAGATGAAAGCGTTTTATCTTGCCGAGTTCAATCACAGAAGGCGGTCGCCGAGAATGGCAGAAAGCACATGGCAGAAACACGTGGAGAGGCTAGTAACATTCTTGGCTCACTGCGAGACCAACTTAAAACTGAAACCCGCCTTGTCTCTCGTTGATGACTTGACCTCAGTGGAGAGATTCGTGAATTACCTCAAGGAAGACCGACGTGTTCAGAACTCTACGGCTTCTCGGTATCTTCACAGTCTGATAATAACGGCAAAGTTTATCCATGCAGACCAGAGTCGAAGAAACTACGAGCACGTGGAAAGCATCTCTGATCTTCGCTCAGTGCGGAATCAACTGGAAAAGGCACAGCGTCTTACAAAGAGCGCGCCATCTGTGAAACTACTTTGGCCGCAGTTTCAGGAAGTCGTTCGAAACCTCCACTGTAGGTACGAGGAGGCCTCTGGAGTGGTTAGAGCAAGGTTACACATGAATTTCACGATGCTCCTTCTTTTCGCTGTGAACCCTGGCCGAGCCAAAGAACTGAGGACCCTACGTCTGTCAACAAAAGAACCAGCAGAGCAAGAAATTCACAAATTCGCCCAGAGTTTTCCAGAGGGAGACAATGCAATAATCTTTTCGAGCGAGGGACCTGTCTGGCTAATAGAGCATGGTTATAAAACCGCGCCAAAATACGGTCTTAATGTTGTTCGATTTGACACTGCCGAGTATCAGTTTGTCATCTTCCATCTCAAAGAGTACAAGGGCGTCTCGAGACCGCGTCTCCTGTCTGAAGACAAGCATGACTACTTCTTTGTCAACAAGCGCGGCACTCAATTCAAGACGTCTAGTTCCTTTTCACACTACCTGTCGCTCATTTTTCAAGAACACCTTGGTTTTCCTTGCGCCATCAACGAAATGAGGCACGCCCTCGTGGAACACTTCCGTTCTTCTCCAGAAAGTTCTGATGTAAGGCTAGCCGAGTCCCTAGCACGTGTTTGCAAGCACAGTTTGAGAACGCAGATAAATATTTACGATCGACGCACTGAGTCTGAACGCAGATCACAAGCATTAAGCTACCTGAATAGGTCCGCTGTCAATTTTATCCTGGACGAAGCTCCAGCTCCATGTTCCCCAAAAGATGACAGTGATCAGGAAACAGAGGATTTGCCCTCCCCGGGAGAAATGTGCGCTCTCGTGTCTTGCGACGCAACTCAGGAAAATCCCACCGTGTTCTTAGCCAAGGTTCTTAAATACACAGCGGACGGGAGGTCCGCTCGACTAGCTTGGTTTAAAGAAGTCGAAACGCGCCCAACCTACTTCGAATTCCAAGCAGGGACCGACGTGTGGGAGGAAAAGGCAAGCTCTCTGATCTACCCCGTAGATGTCGTTTTCCATCGACTCGACGGAACTTACGAGCTTCGAACACCAAAGAAACGACTGTGGTCTATGATAAAAAAGTAACACGCTCGGACATCGACACTGAAACGCCTCACGATACTGAAACGCCTCACTTAGATCCAGCTCTTTGATAACGTTTATTTAATAACAATAGACGGCCTCGCAATCTTTTAAGTTTAAGTGCAACAAAATTGTCAGCCTTTCAGAATATGGAAATGTCCCTAGATCATAGAAAGATTGAAGTATTGCTAGGATGCTCAGTGGTTGTTCTGTTCAGCATAAAACATGAAGACGACAGATATAAGGTAAAACTCACTGCAGTTATTGGAAGTCTCAGTAAGATTTTCCGGTATACGTGCGTCCACGTCAAAATATCATCAGCTGTCTTCAAGGCTATAAATTCCTCAAGGACAGTTGTCTTAGGCAGACAAAAAAAGGGACAATTCTGTTGCATTTGACCTTCGAGATACAATGTACTATACATTTTACGCTGAAAAACGATTTGGATAATGGGAGAAAACGTTGTCCTTGAGTCGGGCAAAGTATTTCCAAAACAGTATGTCGTGTTTAGGAGTTTAAGAGGCAATTTGTACAGCAAATAACATAGCTAGTGAACCCTTGACCAACATACACTCTTTTAGATGGTGCTTGCTTTCTGAAAACCAATCGCATCCATTGTGGTGTTTGGGTCAAAGACGTATTTGTTTAATGTTCGATTTATTAGGGAATCGTTTCGGGGAATTTGGAGTCGCTATATTGTTTTGATTGTGTTGGTCAAGGACTAACTTTTAAGACTAAGAAATGGGTAGCAATCCCCCAGTAAGAGTAAGCGTTGTCCAAGTCAGCCTTGTATATATAGTTTTATTTGGTTCCTGTTGCATTTAGAGTGGCAAATATAACAGAGTGTTAAGTGCAGTAATTTAAAATTTTCGTGTTTTCAATCCCCCAGTAAGGGTAAGCGTTGTCCAAGTCAGCCTTGCATATATAGTTTTATTTGGTTCCTGTTGCGTTTAGATCGGCAAATACTACAGACTGTTTGTTAAGTGCAGTAATTTAAAATTTTCGCGATTTCAATCCCCAGTAAGAGTAAGCGTTGTCCAAGTCAGCCTAGTATATATGAGTTTATATAGTTCCTGTTACGTTTAGATTGGCAAATACTACAGAGTGTTTGTTTAGCGCAGTGATCTAAAATTTTCGTGATTTCACAGTTTCTTTGAGGCTCTATGAAGCCAGTCAGGTTAATGTTCTTTTTTTGGTCATATAAGACAGAACAGAACAGAACAGATGAAAAGAGTTTTCTTTATAGCTCAATTACAAGAAAATGTATTTGTCTTTTTTCCAGAGTTTTACTGTGAAGTTAGCAAGTCAAACATGTGACGTTTATAAGACAGAACATGACCAGTGAAGGCTGATTACATTGTTAGATTGTTGATCGCAAATA
Source organism: Orbicella franksi (assembly GCF_964199315.1). NCBI lineage: Eukaryota > Metazoa > Cnidaria > Anthozoa > Scleractinia > Merulinidae > Orbicella > Orbicella franksi. Next base: position 11,411 of record NW_027670847.1, read on the forward strand.
AATAGTTTTGGTTGCACTCAATTGCGCTTGTCTTGATTGAAGTTTTTCGTGGGGCTGATCACTCACAAAACCTTTTAAGATTCTTATCCCTTTTTCCAATTAAGTAGACAGTAACAAAGTTTAAAAATGACTTTTCCCTGTTTTCTGTAAATTAAAGTAGACGCATAACTGCGTGTACTTGGGTTTCTCTTAAATCCTAAAAACACGACTTTCCTTCTACAGCGTATTGCCACGCTAAGATTTCACTGGTTTAGTGGTCAAGTGGATATCATTGTGACATCCCATTTGAGATTTGGGCGTTCCACTTTCCGTGACCGGTTTTTTTCCCCTTGATCTAACAAGGAAAGTCCTTAGTTCTTTTTTCTCGAATATTACCGATTTGACGTGAAGACTCTTTCGTGCTTATGTTTTGCTCGATACATCCATAGTATCATCTTGTTTATCTTTGCGTGGGTTCTAACATGACTACTTAGTCCATACGCGACCACACTGTTCGACTTTGACATGAAACATGCCTTTCAGTTTATGTTTTATGTTCAGGTGAAGCAAAGCTTTTTGAGCCGATCAGAGAGAACGCACTTATATATATCCCTATATTTTAAAGCAAAATTCTGAACCTCCGAAGCTCGAGAAAACTTGTGAACTTCGTGCCATTTCAAAACGCCAAATTTTTCACGACCTCTAAAAAACGGTTTCCGGACCCGAAGCGTTATAAAAACGTGTCCGTGTTTTGCCATATTTAATTCTAGCGAAAATTTACAGAACATTTTCGAATAAGGAGTGATCGTACAAAAATCGTTCTCGGATAAAAATGTTTCGAAGAGGTCGTGAAAAATTAGACAATCCATGTAACAGTCAAACCTCTCTACAACGGCTACCTTGGGGTAAGGGGCCGTTATGGGGTGGTAGGGGTGTGATGGTACCTGTTTTGACGGGGGCTACAACATTTGTATATTAAACACAATGCTTATATTAGCATCGAAATACCTAAAACAGTCAAAATATGTCAAAAAAACAAAAACCAAACAGAAACAGAGACCAACGATACGCGGTACGGATCAAGGTTCCTGACGACTTACAATATAAAATGGGTTTTTGTATACACCATTCGTCAGTCGTTGATTAACTGGCCGTTGTGGAGAGGTTATTTTGGCAATTAGTGGCCGTTGCCGTTATGAAGAGGTGACCGTTGTAGAGAGGTGAAGAGTAAATTTATGGGCCGTCCGCCGGGACGAAACAAAATGGCCGCTGTAGAGAGGTGGCCGTTGTAAGGAGGTGGTCGTTGGTGGAGGTTGGACTGTATTTAAAAACTCGGGACAGGGTGATAGCCACCAGCTCTATAAGCTTTAATTTGTATATTCTCGAACTCATAATCTAATTGCTTAATAGAAACACGATTATTAACCAATCAGCGCGTATATTTTCACAGGGCTGTTTTCTAAAATGTTGCATTGTAACAGAGCGCGCTTGTCCTACTTAATTCCTATTGAGCCATCATGAACGAAATCTCTATATACGTGCGGCCGTGCGTATAAAACATGACGTGTACAGTTTTCGTCGAGTTTGGTGCAAGTTCCCTTTGTTTAAGTTTCGGAAATGTCAAGATTATTCTGAACAATCCAAACCCTACTTCGAGCCTTTGACTTTTGCCAAGCTAAGATGTTTACTTAAACTTGAGTATTTTGACTTTCTTTGTCTACATCTTCATTGAGTATTTTTGACTTTGTTTGCCTGTATTTTATTATAATTAATTCGGAAAAGCGAATTTTTCTATGACAATAAGCCGTTTTGTTCAACTGTTGCTCAACTGATTGTGGCGTGTTAACATCCTAATAACCTTTGTTTTCCTTCACCGTGTGTTGTGAGAACCTTGTAGTCAATCACAGATAAAGCATATTTTAGCGCCCAAGTTTTTGTCGCCATGTTATACAAGAATTGGTTTATGCTTTTAGCTGTGCGTATATCGAGTTATGGGTTCACTTGGGAAGTTTGTAGAGCACTCAAGAGGCCAGAGTTGCTCTCGACTATCGCCTCGAGCAGCTCTTACGCTTCTTTCGTGCCCTCGAAACTTCCCGCGTGCATCCAAAACTCGATACACGCGCGCTAAGCATGAACCAGTTCTTTAGAATATGATGCTTTTTTCGTCACCGTTTTCAAAAGCTTTCGTTTCCAGATGTCCACACTACAAACGAAACGTTTTCAAAATGCTCCACTTTGGAAACCGTTTCCGAAAGCCTCCGTTTTCATCAGCGTTTTCGGGCGTTTTAGTAGGGATGATAGGCGAAAACGCATCAAAAAATTGTGCGTTTTCATACGGCCGTGCGTATAAAACATGACGTGTGCAGTTTTCGTCGAGTTTGGTGCAAGTTCCCTTTGTTTAAGTTTCGGAAATGTCAAGATTATTCTGAACAATCCAAACCCTACTTCGAGCCTTTGACTTTTGCCAAGCTAAGATGTTTACTTAAACTTGAGTATTTTGACTTTCTTTGTCTACATCTTCATTGAGTATTTTTGACTTTGTTTGCCTGTATTTTATTATAATTAATTCGGAAAAGCGAATTTTTCTATGACAATAAGCCGTTTTGTTCAACTGTTGCTCAACTGATTGTGGCGTGTTAACATCCTAATAACCTTTGTTTTCCTTCACCGTGTGTTGTGAGAACCTTGTAGTCAATCACAGATAAAGCATATTTTAGCGCCCAAGTTTTTGTCGCCATGTTATACAAGAATTGGTTTATGCTTTTAGCTGTGCGTATATCGAGTTATGGGTTCACTTGGGAAGTTTGTAGAGCACTCAAGAGGCCAGAGTTGCTCTCGACTATCGCCTCGAGCAGCTCTTACGCTTCTTTCGTGCCCTCGAAACTTCCCGCGTGCATCCAAAACTCGATACACGCGCGCTAAGCATGAACCAGTTCTTTAGAATATGATGCTTTTTTCGTCACCGTTTTCAAAAGCTTTCGTTTCCAGATGTCCACACTACAAACGAAACGTTTTCAAAATGCTCCACTTTGGAAATCGTTTCCGAAAGCCTCCGTTTTCATCAGCGTTTTCGGGCGTTTTAGTGGGGATGATAGGCGAAAACGCATCAAAAAATTATGCGTTTTCATACTAAACCGCATTAGTGTGGTAAGGGCTTTAGGCACCGTCCACACTACGTCGGAAAAATTCCAAAATTTTGTTTATTGCTTATTTTTGCCATTTATAAACATAAAAATTTCCCATCACTGTATATTATAGGCAAGGAAGCCTAGAGAAGCCAACAAGGCTTATGTAAAGGGCTACCTAAATACACAATTCTTAGCAAAAGAATAAAAAATGCTGTCATTGGCACAAAACGGAGCCCTCACTCTGAAAACGCATTAAAGTTTGAAATAAATAACTTTATTAACGTGTCAAAATTCTAGCTCACTGTAAAACAGTAAGCTAATTGGGGACACTTACACTAATAAAAATTACAGAATTCCAATCGCAAAAAGACTAGTTAATTACAGCATAAAAGACAACTATTTGCAATTTTCGAAAACGTTCTTCCGACCGGAGGAATTTTGAAAACGTAACAACCGAAAAGTCTGGATTTGTGTTTGAGGAAGACTCCGGAGAGAAACTCACATTATGGTGATGTCATAGTTGTCGAAAAGCTCCGTTTTCAAATATTTTCCATCCAGACTAGAGGGAAAAGCCGGCGTTTTCAAATTCCTCCGGTCGGAAGAACGTTTTCGTTTTTTTTTTTTCACGGTTGTCTGAGTTTCACAGTAACTTAAACTTACGTATTATTTAAAAAATATGAAGCAGGCTTTTTATCCGTATTTCTATATAGGAAATGAATGTAGATATTTATTTGTGGTCTAGATTTGTCCTATTTAATTTGTTTTAATCACGACTAGGACTTCACGCAGACTTCCGTTGCCAAGTTCTTTCCGTGATTGGTTGAAAAATTTGAAAAAACAATTTGCCGTGATCCTATTGGCTGAGACGTGGGTAAAAAACCAACGGTTGCACTAAAAAGACTGACTTTAAAAAAGTTTCCTTTGACAATGGACGACTACGTTCGATTGCCGAAGACTTTGTTCCAAGAATTTGTTGTTCTTTGGAGACAGGTTGAGTCCATGGCGCCTACGCTTTCGGACGATGCCCAGGAACTTATTGGAAAAGTTCGTGACACAATTGGCAAAATTAAAATTCAAGTGAGCTCATCGGAATGTGAGATCCCGGGTATGTTTAAATAGCCATTGAATATTCTGCTTGACTTCTCTCCAGAGTACCTTTTTAATTAGGGACCAGACGCATAATTTATCCCCAGTTGAAAAGTCTTACTAATTCCTCTTTCCAGATTCTCCAATCACTGACCAGCCATCCAGCCCACCAGGTAATTTTGATTAATGCATTCTCGAGTTTATGTATACTAATGCTTGTCCATACAAATTAGAATTTTTTTATTCATTTCATATTTAGATACGGATATGCTACCAGCTAGTGAAGTACCCTCCAGGGAGGTACCAGTGCCATCTGCAATTAACAAGACACAAGAGACCGACACAACAGGTTGGTATGAAAAGGGAATTTAGCTCATACTGTGACAGTTGAATAATGTCAAGGGCAGATCTAGGGAAAGGGTGGAGGGAGTGTGCATCCCCCCTGTGATGAAGCCTTCTCTGTATTTGCTTTTAAAATTTGTGTACCTCACCAGTCAGTTATGCCATTCCTTAGTGGTGCACCCCCTTCTACGAAAAATCCTGGATCTGCCCCTGAATTTACCCACAATTTGAAAATTTTTCATTCCTCTCCCCAGGAACCCGAGCCAATGATCAGCCCACCAACCCAACAGGTAATTTTAAATGCAGCTCTGAGTTTTCGCAAAAACAAATGTAGGCTAATGCCTGCCCATTGTGATAAGTTAACCCTTTACCCCTCAGGCGAACGGCAGTTTTTCCCAAATCAGCAAATAAAGACACTCTGCCTGTGTACAATATGCCATTTGAAAGCCACTAATCAGCTTATTTAAGAATTGACATCAGCAGCTATGAAGAAGGTAGACATTTTAAGAGAAATTGCTTTAAAATGTGAAAATGAATGACTTCAAAAATGTGTCAATCTTCTACTATGTTAGGTATACCACTAAACTATAGCTTATCTAGCAGCTCTTAATGCATAGCTTGATATGAAACAAGCCTTGCATTCCATTTGCATCCTGAAAAAGGAACTAAAAACTTCTGGGGGTGGTCAAACATGTCTTGGATGGGAGGGGGTCAAAATTTTATGACTTCAATGAGCAGATCTTCACAAGACAATTTTCATGGCAAAAATTCATAGAATTTACGACCTTGACCTTATTCATAGAAGTTATGACCTTGTGTGCCCATTTGCACTCTTAGAGGGTAAAGGGTTAAATATTCATGTCACTTTTTGACACATAGTTCCCAAGAGAGCTTGGTGTGAGAACAAGTAAAAAGGGGGCCTGGGGGTAAAACATTTTTTCTTCATTCACTTCATTTAATTCAGATACTCTGAGCTCTTGGAATACCCTTTAACTTAATTCTGCTTCTGAGGAATATTGACTTGTTTCATTAAGCTATGCACACTGCTTACTTAATTTAAAAAGCAGGTATGCTGATTAGCCAGTTGAGTCCAACTGTTCCCAAATGGTTTCTTTTTTAGTAAGTACAACTACACCACAAGAAATGTCTCCAATCCCAATGGATACATCAGGTATGTTAAGAAAACAATACATTTTTAATGACTTTTCAATGAATTTAATGAGTTATATTTCAGTGAACACAATGAGCCTATGAGCTGTTACAAAACAATAAGTGGCACTTGTACAGATTACTCGTATCCTGCAACTTCAGAAAATATCTATGCACTTGAGGGGGGGTTCAAACCTAAACATTTGTCATAGTAAGTGTGGGGGAAACTGTAATTTACAGGGCTTAAGCAAAAAAATACTCTGGGAAGGCTATGGAACTGATATTTTCTTGAACACATAATAAGTTAAAAGGCCTTAAATATTGATTATGGTCTTGCCAACTTGCTTGGACTGCAGATAGAGCAAGAACTAGCAGAGTGAAAAAGAGGAAACGCAGGGTTCAGAAAAAGATCAAATGTTCTAAGGTAACCTTGCATATTAATCAACTGAGTTGATGTGCAATGTTGAATTTTTTAAGACGAAATCCGATAGGAAATTGAGCAATTTCAGACTTTTGTGGACAAAAATCTTGTACCAATACAATGTTAAGTATATTAAGATCCTTTTTGCATTTTCTTAAAGCTAAAGATATAAATAATTGCCTGAAATAACACCAAAAACAATTTTCCAAAGGAACTGGAGAAAATGAATTTTGAAGTTCAGAGAAATAGTGCAATCACAGGTAAAATTTCATTGTCAGTTTTATTTCACCAGTACTTTCAAGTGTTTCTTATGAACTTCAAACTTTGTTTTTGACATTTGGTGTTGTAAGAAATGATTTCTTTTGAGAAGATATTCAAAATAGTCACACAGAAGTTTGCAATATGATGCAAATAATCTTGGTACAAAGTTTCTGTCCACTTGTTACTCGAACTTCTGGTGTTCTTAATTCTTTGACATAATGGAGTAAAACAACTACTAATAGGTTATTACAATTCAAACTCAAGGCATGTACAGAATACCACAGTCTGGGTATATAAGCTGTCATGATTTATTAATTATTACATGTTGGCTAGCGAGATAAAATGAAACCTCCAAGATGCTTATAAACTTTCAATCTCAAAGGAATCTCCACATACACCACCAGCTGCCTTGGAAAGTGAATCAGTCCCTCAGGTAAACTTTGCAGAAAACAAAGAATTCAAATATTTGAAGGAGCATTTGGCACCTATTAAAGATCCATCACTTAAAGCAGCCATTTACATGACATATCTGGAAAATTGTGATTTTAATACCACCATGGCACCCAATTCAATCATTCGGTTTGACAATGATGATGTGACAGAACTTCTCTCTATTGAGGACAATCCTGACATGGCAATACAGGTAAAAAACTTTTCAGAATCACAGTGTGTTAAAATAACATTTGTATCATCCTGTTAAGACATTGGTTGGCTCTTTTGTAAATTGCTACTTAATCTCATGGAACCCTAATTGGTAATTCTCCCATAAAGGCATATAAAACAATGACAAAGGTATTATGGGCAATTCCACTTCACCACAGATTAATCAAAGTTTACAGCAGCTCATCAGTATTATATCCCAAAACATTTATATTGAAATTGTCCATCATCAGCCATCTTCACAGATTCTAGGAATTTATCAACATTTACATGTTATAACCTAGAATACCTTCCGCCATTGTTCCATAAGCTTTGAACTACCTTGCTGAAATGGCTGGATCTGAGTACTTAATTTATGCATGATAATTTAAAACAATAGTATATTTAACATATAATTAAAATTATTACAGGGCTTATTAGCTCACACCCGATGTGCCTTACAATAATTTTACAAATTCAGAACTGAAACTGTCACTAAAACCCTAGATAAGCGCCAGCCTGATGAGCCACTTTGCTCACATGCAGATAATAGCAAAGTTTGTCTGCTGTATTTTGATTGTTCCTTATTACATAATATACAGATTTAGCCAAGCCTAAAAGGGGAGCTCCCGGGTCATGTTGTTCAAAACCCGATTAAGCTAACCCAGGATAAGTCAGAGATTTGATTTGATTTTTGTAACTTTGCAGTGAGGTTTTCTGTTTATATAGTTTGGCCTCCTCTTTTGAGTTTGAATAACCTCAAACTACACAAAACACAAGCAGTGAATTAAATATTATGACTATTACCTGTTAGGTTATTGGAAAATTACATCAAGCCTTGCAGCAAAGGTATCAACTTGCCACACAGCAGGCTTATGCCATAGGTGGATTTCTTACAGAATGCATAGCCCAACACCATAGTGAAAGCATGCCAGATGTTCCTCAGCAGCGTTCTCGTGGAAGGCCAAACTACAGTTCTATTTTAGATATTCTTGATGGAATAGATGAACTTGGAGCATCATCATCTAATCTCCATGACCAGATTGCAGTTTTCAATTCAGTTTCCAAGTTCCCATTGCTAAATTATGTGAACGAGCCAATGAGCCATTTTGTTAGTGCTGAAGTACGGTCAGCCATAGTTAATTTACCAGCAAGAATACACCATACGTGTGATGTGCCCAGCAACATCTACGAAGCTTACAACAATACAAGTCCATACAGATCTGTGGTGTGTGATGATGGAGGTCCAGAACTTTCCGAAAAAATATGTTATCCCACTGTTATTCCCTGTGATGGTGATGGTTTGGTTATGAACATTAATATTGATTCTGACAAACCCCTAGAGAATGCAGTTTTCACCCGTCTTTTTGGAATAGATGCACCGGAGTTGGCAGCAATCCATTTTGTGAAAACAGATGATTTAAAACATGTTTATTTAAAAAGAATGGGTCACATAAGCCTCTGTGCAGTTCATCTTTTCCTGCGCTTGTTTGTTCTGCAAGGAACAGCTGATCTGTGTGAAGAAATTCCGGCGGAGGGAATAGATCTCCCTCACGATTACTATGGCCGCCCGTTAAAGGAATTTTGGTTCAAGTATACGACACCACCTTCTGATGAGATGGAGACAAGATTCCTTGAGTTTGTTGAACAGCTAGTCAGTACTCAATCAGAGCTACGCAAGAGGCTAATGTCACCATTTCCAGTATGTAATGCAACTACAACGAGTCCTTTCTTGTTATCACTCAATGCACTCCTTGTTGTAACTGGTTTTTGCCATGTTTTCACGAGATACTGCCAAGACAAGCTACTACTTGGTCTACAGGGAGTGGCAAAAGAGAAAAAAATGGGTCCAATCTGGTGTGGTGCCTCTAGAAATTTCATTTATGGGTGCAATTCAGATAACAGTGCTGACCACATCTTGAAGCATTTTAACCTTGAGACAACTAGGAATTTGCAGCGGAAAGGATATCCTTATAACAAGTCCAGTGCATTCCTACCTTGGCATGAGAGAAAAACTACCAAACAGATTTGTTCTAACCAAACTACCCGAGCACAAGCTCATGAGCACCAAACTCAGCATTTACCCAAGAAAGAACCCCAGTTTGGAATTTACAACGAGATTACAAGGTACTAGATAAATATAACAGACCTGGTTGTTCAAATGCCGAATGCCAAAAATTAAAATCAGTATTGAAAAACCATTCTGTAACACATGAGAAACAGTTTTTATCACATTTCCAAACACCAAGAACAGAGTTGAGAACATGATGTGTAGTGGAGTATTTATGATGAACTTTGGAATGTTTGGAAACGTGATAAAATACAGCCTCAAGTGTTTGATATATCTCTTCAATCAAAACCAAAACTAATACAAGAAATACACTCGTAAGAATCTATGCTAAATAAGATCTGATATCCAGACACAGTCGCAGTTATGATTTCCATTGTTTCAAATTGATGAATTATTAATGAGTTGCAGAAGGAAATGAAGAAGGCTGGCCTTGTGCACTTGAACTGAAGACAAACTTTTCCTGGAGAAAATAATCGTAACGTAACATAATAGTTGTTGACCTCATGTTATCACTGTCTAATGTGAAGGAATTTAAGAGAGCCATTTGTGTTTTCTCAGTAATTCAGGTGGGGGTGTTTTAATGATCCAAGTGCTATGACCAACCTTCCAACAAGTAAATAGGTCCTTACACTTTGTCAATTAATATTTACAGGTCAGGTCATCCAGAAAAGAATTTTGAAGTGGTTAAAACTGGCGAGGCATTCCTTCAAGTCCGACCTAGTCTAGTGGTTGGGGTGGGTGGAGTGGACACTGGTCTAGGTTTGTTCACCCTCCATAAAATCCCCAGAGACAGATACGTGTGTGCCTATGCTCCTACTGCCAACCTCAGAGAGTCACACTTGGATGGTGACTATGTAATTGAAATGACTTTCAAAGACAAAATTCTTTCTGTAGATGGTAAACAAAACCCCTTCGAACTAGGTTTGGGAATTTTCTGCAACGATGGTAGTTTTCCACTATCACTTGCAAAAGCTAAATTTTCAAAAATAATAGCCCAAAGAGTCAATTGCGAGTTTTCTAAATGGAATGATGAGATCTGGATTAAAACAACACGAGAGGTGAATGCTGGAGAGGAGCTACTTGTCATCTACTCTCACGATCAGAGCTACTGGACCTCCATCTTCAGTGCAGATCAACTTGCCAAGATTGCAACTGCCCTCGCTTCATGTGGCCCAACCTTACAGGAAGCTGATCATTGTATCTGGCATCTCCAGGTGTAAAATTTCTGGTGAGTTTAAGTTTTCACAGCTTCAAACAGGATGTGTGATGTTTGTGTTCATTACTATACAGTGTACTGTAGTTTCTTGTTTGACCAAGAACTCAGGACTGAAATACGTAGCTTATTTCTTTGAAAATATATGCTGTGGTGATGGTGTTTCATCTTGCAGTGATGCGGTGTTAATTTTTCGCCGCACCCAGACCCCCAAATGTTCCCCATCTAACCTGTAATGGATTAGCACCAGTCAACAAGCAGCAAAGGTATTGCTACTCATGCCTGTTCCAAAAACTAGGACAAGAGATGGTGTTGCAATTCTCAGTTGACCAGTGCAAACTTAAAATACCTTCAGTGGTTAACTTTTATTCCAGCCAGAAGAGTAACTTTACCTGCGAAATTTAGCAAGAAAAAGAGTGTTCATTTAAGTACTGACAGCATTTTTGAATGTAACCTTTCTACAAATCTCAATGTTGATGGTTCACCTTTTTCTGCCACGAGTTATGATTATTTGCCAATAGAAGTTAAGCGGCAATTTATAAAGCGGTAGTGAAAAAGTCCAGTTTGAATGGTTTCATTTCAATTTTTGTCTACTGTAACATGATGGCAAAGCATTCTGTGAAACATAACACACAAGTTTTCATGTGCCCCTCGTTGCTGACAAAAACATGCTATCATTGTATTGAAAGCACTCCAACACTGCCTATAGTTTGTTGCACAGAAATAACACAGGGATTTTATGCCAGAAGTTTCAACAAATAGGCAAAACAGATCTCAAGATGACCTCATGCCCAAAACAATACCAAAATCCTCATGTTTAACTTACTCGTTGTCGAATGTCAAAAACTAAGTGATGAGCAGACAGGAGGAAATACTAACGCCGAACATCATCAAAAATCGCTTCGTTGGATATAATAAAACAAAGCGACAGCTTACCTTCCGACGCCAACGACGTAAAACGTTTTTCACTTCAGTTCATTACTCACTTGTGCGAAGAAACACATGCACAGTTTTCTTGAGCCTCTAATACATCGGTCCAGTGGTCAACGCACAAATATATATCAGATATCCTTAGTACCCAGGGTCTCTCGGTAGATATTCCAAAGGGTTGCAAGGACTTGTGGGATTTAATTCGGGTAAAACCGTGCTAAAATCCAACAAGTCTCTGCGACCCTATCTACCGAGCTATCCTGGGAACGAAATAACTACTACCGATGTAACCTGGCAACCGGATCTTCCGCGACTTGCCAGGTTCCAAAGCCCAAAATAAAAATATCACCTCAAGTTCAATTTTCTCGGTCAATGGCGAACGAAGTTAATTGACCCCTTTTATCATGATGGTCTGATGTCATTCATGTCGGTTCTCTCTCCTGTGCCGGTGTCTAGATCGAGGCATATATCATCTGCTGGCCGGACGTCAATTCGCCACCATCGGGACGCAGTGTCGGTGGCTGGATTTTTCTCTGAGGTGCGTAGAGTTGAGTAGCTACTCGGCCTACTACATTACATAAAAAGCCTTTGCTCTCTCAGTTTTCTTTTGATGATTAGTTTCGTTTTTGTCGGGTAAAACCGCCTTCAATTAACTTAGTTAAAGTGGAGCTATTTTCTCCAAGCTCTGATTGATTTCATACCGACAGAGGCCCGTGTGAACTGCTTAGAGTTTCAGAGGTATTGCCGGCTGTCTCTGTTCGAGCAATGAGCGCGCAAAGATGATTTACTAAGAATGAATTCTACTCACAGCACATTTTAGGTTGTTTTTTTCAGTTTTTGTTATGTCCCCGTATTAGTAGGGGAGTTTTCCCCCAGCTAGTCGGCTGATGGCATTCTTAATAAAGTTTCTATCTATCTATCTTATTGTGTTTTCAACTAACGCGAAACGTCGCTTTTAACTGAGACATGTATCACCTCAAGTTCAATTTTCTCGGTCAATGGCGAACGAAGTTAATTGACCCCTTTTATCATGATGGTCTGATGTCATTCATGTCGGTTCTCTCTCCTGTGCCGGTGTCTAGATCGAGGCATATATCATCTGCTGGCCGGACGTCAATTCGCCACCATCGGGACGCAGTGTCGGTGGCTGGATTTTTCTCTGAGGTGCGTAGAGTTGAGTAGCTACTCGGCCTACTACATTACATAAAAAGCCTTTGCTCTCTCAGTTTTCTTTTGATGATTAGTTTCGTTTTTGTCGGGTAAAACCGCCTTCAATTAACTTAGTTAAAGTGGAGCTATTTTCTCCAAGCTCTGATTGATTTCATACCGACAGAGGCCCGTGTGAACTGCTTAGAGTTTCAGAGGTATTGCCGGCTGTCTCTGTTCGAGCAATGAGCGCGCAAAGATGATTTACTAAGAATGAATTCTACTCACAGCACATTTTAGGTTGTTTTTTTCAGTTTTTGTTATGTCCCCGTATTAGTAGGGGAGTTTTCCCCCAGCTAGTCGGCTGATGGCATTCTTAATAAAGTTTCTATCTATCTATCTTATTGTGTTTTCAACTAACGCGAAACGTCGCTTTTAACTGAGACATGTATCACCTCAAGTTCAATTTTCTCGGTCAATGGCGAACGAAGTTAATTGACCCCTTTTATCATGATGGTCTGATGTCATTCATGTCGGTTCTCTCTCCTGTGCCGGTGTCTAGATCGAGGCATATATCATCTGCTGGCCGGACGTCAATTCGCCACCATCGGGACGCAGTGTCGGTGGCTGGATTTTTCTCTGAGGTGCGTAGAGTTGAGTAGCTACTCGGCCTACTACATTACATAAAAAGCCTTTGCTCTCTCAGTTTTCTTTTGATGATTAGTTTCGTTTTTGTCGGGTAAAACCGCCTTCAATTAACTTAGTTAAAGTGGAGCTATTTTCTCCAAGCTCTGATTGATTTCATACCGACAGAGGCCCGTGTGAACTGCTTAGAGTTTCAGAGGTATTGCCGGCTGTCTCTGTTCGAGCAATGAGCGCGCAAAGATGATTTACTAAGAATGAATTCTACTCACAGCACATTTTAGGTTGTTTTTTTCAGTTTTTGTTATGTCCCCGTATTAGTAGGGGAGTTTTCCCCCAGCTAGTCGGCTGATGGCATTCTTAATAAAGTTTCTATCTATCTATCTTATTGTGTTTTCAACTAACGCGAAACGTCGCTTTTAACTGAGACATGTATCACCTCAAGTTCAATTTTCTCGGTCAATGGCGAACGAAGTTAATTGACCCCTTTTATCATGATGGTCTGATGTCATTCATGTCGGTTCTCTCTCCTGTGCCGGTGTCTAGATCGAGGCATATATCATCTGCTGGCCGGACGTCAATTCGCCACCATCGGGACGCAGTGTCGGTGGCTGGATTTTTCTCTGAGGTGCGTAGAGTTGAGTAGCTACTCGGCCTACTACATTACATAAAAAGCCTTTGCTCTCTCAGTTTTCTTTTGATGATTAGTTTCGTTTTTGTCGGGTAAAACCGCCTTCAATTAACTTAGTTAAAGTGGAGCTATTTTCTCCAAGCTCTGATTGATTTCATACCGACAGAGGCCCGTGTGAACTGCTTAGAGTTTCAGAGGTATTGCCGGCTGTCTCTGTTCGAGCAATGAGCGCGCAAAGATGATTTACTAAGAATGAATTCTACTCACAGCACATTTTAGGTTGTTTTTTTCAGTTTTTGTTATGTCCCCGTATTAGTAGGGGAGTTTTCCCCCAGCTAGTCGGCTGATGGCATTCTTAATAAAGTTTCTATCTATCTATCTTATTGTGTTTTCAACTAACGCGAAACGTCGCTTTTAACTGAGACATGTATCACCTCAAGTTCAATTTTCTCGGTCAATGGCGAACGAAGTTAATTGACCCCTTTTATCATGATGGTCTGATGTCATTCATGTCGGTTCTCTCTCCTGTGCCGGTGTCTAGATCGAGGCATATATCATCTGCTGGCCGGACGTCAATTCGCCACCATCGGGACGCAGTGTCGGTGGCTGGATTTTTCTCTGAGGTGCGTAGAGTTGAGTAGCTACTCGGCCTACTACATTACATAAAAAGCCTTTGCTCTCTCAGTTTTCTTTTGATGATTAGTTTCGTTTTTGTCGGGTAAAACCGCCTTCAATTAACTTAGTTAAAGTGGAGCTATTTTCTCCAAGCTCTGATTGATTTCATACCGACAGAGGCCCGTGTGAACTGCTTAGAGTTTCAGAGGTATTGCCGGCTGTCTCTGTTCGAGCAATGAGCGCGCAAAGATGATTTACTAAGAATGAATTCTACTCACAGCACATTTTAGGTTGTTTTTTTCAGTTTTTGTTATGTCCCCGTATTAGTAGGGGAGTTTTCCCCCAGCTAGTCGGCTGATGGCATTCTTAATAAAGTTTCTATCTATCTATCTTATTGTGTTTTCAACTAACGCGAAACGTCGCTTTTAACTGAGACATGTATCACCTCAAGTTCAATTTTCTCGGTCAATGGCGAACGAAGTTAATTGACCCCTTTTATCATGATGGTCTGATGTCATTCATGTCGGTTCTCTCTCCTGTGCCGGTGTCTAGATCGAGGCATATATCATCTGCTGGCCGGACGTCAATTCGCCACCATCGGGACGCAGTGTCGGTGGCTGGATTTTTCTCTGAGGTGCGTAGAGTTGAGTAGCTACTCGGCCTACTACATTACATAAAAAGCCTTTGCTCTCTCAGTTTTCTTTTGATGATTAGTTTCGTTTTTGTCGGGTAAAACCGCCTTCAATTAACTTAGTTAAAGTGGAGCTATTTTCTCCAAGCTCTGATTGATTTCATACCGACAGAGGCCCGTGTGAACTGCTTAGAGTTTCAGAGGTATTGCCGGCTGTCTCTGTTCGAGCAATGAGCGCGCAAAGATGATTTACTAAGAATGAATTCTACTCACAGCACATTTTAGGTTGTTTTTTTCAGTTTTTGTTATGTCCCCGTATTAGTAGGGGAGTTTTCCCCCAGCTAGTCGGCTGATGGCATTCTTAATAAAGTTTCTATCTATCTATCTTATTGTGTTTTCAACTAACGCGAAACGTCGCTTTTAACTGAGACATGTATCACCTCAAGTTCAATTTTCTCGGTCAATGGCGAACGAAGTTAATTGACCCCTTTTATCATGATGGTCTGATGTCATTCATGTCGGTTCTCTCTCCTGTGCCGGTGTCTAGATCGAGGCATATATCATCTGCTGGCCGGACGTCAATTCGCCACCATCGGGACGCAGTGTCGGTGGCTGGATTTTTCTCTGAGGTGCGTAGAGTTGAGTAGCTACTCGGCCTACTACATTACATAAAAAGCCTTTGCTCTCTCAGTTTTCTTTTGATGATTAGTTTCGTTTTTGTCGGGTAAAACCGCCTTCAATTAACTTAGTTAAAGTGGAGCTATTTTCTCCAAGCTCTGATTGATTTCATACCGACAGAGGCCCGTGTGAACTGCTTAGAGTTTCAGAGGTATTGCCGGCTGTCTCTGTTCGAGCAATGAGCGCGCAAAGATGATTTACTAAGAATGAATTCTACTCACAGCACATTTTAGGTTGTTTTTTTCAGTTTTTGTTATGTCCCCGTATTAGTAGGGGAGTTTTCCCCCAGCTAGTCGGCTGATGGCATTCTTAATAAAGTTTCTATCTATCTATCTTATTGTGTTTTCAACTAACGCGAAACGTCGCTTTTAACTGAGACATGTATCACCTCAAGTTCAATTTTCTCGGTCAATGGCGAACGAAGTTAATTGACCCCTTTTATCATGATGGTCTGATGTCATTCATGTCGGTTCTCTCTCCTGTGCCGGTGTCTAGATCGAGGCATATATCATCTGCTGGCCGGACGTCAATTCGCCACCATCGGGACGCAGTGTCGGTGGCTGGATTTTTCTCTGAGGTGCGTAGAGTTGAGTAGCTACTCGGCCTACTACATTACATAAAAAGCCTTTGCTCTCTCAGTTTTCTTTTGATGATTAGTTTCGTTTTTGTCGGGTAAAACCGCCTTCAATTAACTTAGTTAAAGTGGAGCTATTTTCTCCAAGCTCTGATTGATTTCATACCGACAGAGGCCCGTGTGAACTGCTTAGAGTTTCAGAGGTATTGCCGGCTGTCTCTGTTCGAGCAATGAGCGCGCAAAGATGATTTACTAAGAATGAATTCTACTCACAGCACATTTTAGGTTGTTTTTTTCAGTTTTTGTTATGTCCCCGTATTAGTAGGGGAGTTTTCCCCCAGCTAGTCGGCTGATGGCATTCTTAATAAAGTTTCTATCTATCTATCTTATTGTGTTTTCAACTAACGCGAAACGTCGCTTTTAACTGAGACATGTATCACCTCAAGTTCAATTTTCTCGGTCAATGGCGAACGAAGTTAATTGACCCCTTTTATCATGATGGTCTGATGTCATTCATGTCGGTTCTCTCTCCTGTGCCGGTGTCTAGATCGAGGCATATATCATCTGCTGGCCGGACGTCAATTCGCCACCATCGGGACGCAGTGTCGGTGGCTGGATTTTTCTCTGAGGTGCGTAGAGTTGAGTAGCTACTCGGCCTACTACATTACATAAAAAGCCTTTGCTCTCTCAGTTTTCTTTTGATGATTAGTTTCGTTTTTGTCGGGTAAAACCGCCTTCAATTAACTTAGTTAAAGTGGAGCTATTTTCTCCAAGCTCTGATTGATTTCATACCGACAGAGGCCCGTGTGAACTGCTTAGAGTTTCAGAGGTATTGCCGGCTGTCTCTGTTCGAGCAATGAGCGCGCAAAGATGATTTACTAAGAATGAATTCTACTCACAGCACATTTTAGGTTGTTTTTTTCAGTTTTTGTTATGTCCCCGTATTAGTAGGGGAGTTTTCCCCCAGCTAGTCGGCTGATGGCATTCTTAATAAAGTTTCTATCTATCTATCTTATTGTGTTTTCAACTAACGCGAAACGTCGCTTTTAACTGAGACATGTATCACCTCAAGTTCAATTTTCTCGGTCAATGGCGAACGAAGTTAATTGACCCCTTTTATCATGATGGTCTGATGTCATTCATGTCGGTTCTCTCTCCTGTGCCGGTGTCTAGATCGAGGCATATATCATCTGCTGGCCGGACGTCAATTCGCCACCATCGGGACGCAGTGTCGGTGGCTGGATTTTTCTCTGAGGTGCGTAGAGTTGAGTAGCTACTCGGCCTACTACATTACATAAAAAGCCTTTGCTCTCTCAGTTTTCTTTTGATGATTAGTTTCGTTTTTGTCGGGTAAAACCGCCTTCAATTAACTTAGTTAAAGTGGAGCTATTTTCTCCAAGCTCTGATTGATTTCATACCGACAGAGGCCCGTGTGAACTGCTTAGAGTTTCAGAGGTATTGCCGGCTGTCTCTGTTCGAGCAATGAGCGCGCAAAGATGATTTACTAAGAATGAATTCTACTCACAGCACATTTTAGGTTGTTTTTTTCAGTTTTTGTTATGTCCCCGTATTAGTAGGGGAGTTTTCCCCCAGCTAGTCGGCTGATGGCATTCTTAATAAAGTTTCTATCTATCTATCTTATTGTGTTTTCAACTAACGCGAAACGTCGCTTTTAACTGAGACATGTATCACCTCAAGTTCAATTTTCTCGGTCAATGGCGAACGAAGTTAATTGACCCCTTTTATCATGATGGTCTGATGTCATTCATGTCGGTTCTCTCTCCTGTGCCGGTGTCTAGATCGAGGCATATATCATCTGCTGGCCGGACGTCAATTCGCCACCATCGGGACGCAGTGTCGGTGGCTGGATTTTTCTCTGAGGTGCGTAGAGTTGAGTAGCTACTCGGCCTACTACATTACATAAAAAGCCTTTGCTCTCTCAGTTTTCTTTTGATGATTAGTTTCGTTTTTGTCGGGTAAAACCGCCTTCAATTAACTTAGTTAAAGTGGAGCTATTTTCTCCAAGCTCTGATTGATTTCATACCGACAGAGGCCCGTGTGAACTGCTTAGAGTTTCAGAGGTATTGCCGGCTGTCTCTGTTCGAGCAATGAGCGCGCAAAGATGATTTACTAAGAATGAATTCTACTCACAGCACATTTTAGGTTGTTTTTTTCAGTTTTTGTTATGTCCCCGTATTAGTAGGGGAGTTTTCCCCCAGCTAGTCGGCTGATGGCATTCTTAATAAAGTTTCTATCTATCTATCTTATTGTGTTTTCAACTAACGCGAAACGTCGCTTTTAACTGAGACATGTATCACCTCAAGTTCAATTTTCTCGGTCAATGGCGAACGAAGTTAATTGACCCCTTTTATCATGATGGTCTGATGTCATTCATGTCGGTTCTCTCTCCTGTGCCGGTGTCTAGATCGAGGCATATATCATCTGCTGGCCGGACGTCAATTCGCCACCATCGGGACGCAGTGTCGGTGGCTGGATTTTTCTCTGAGGTGCGTAGAGTTGAGTAGCTACTCGGCCTACTACATTACATAAAAAGCCTTTGCTCTCTCAGTTTTCTTTTGATGATTAGTTTCGTTTTTGTCGGGTAAAACCGCCTTCAATTAACTTAGTTAAAGTGGAGCTATTTTCTCCAAGCTCTGATTGATTTCATACCGACAGAGGCCCGTGTGAACTGCTTAGAGTTTCAGAGGTATTGCCGGCTGTCTCTGTTCGAGCAATGAGCGCGCAAAGATGATTTACTAAGAATGAATTCTACTCACAGCACATTTTAGGTTGTTTTTTTCAGTTTTTGTTATGTCCCCGTATTAGTAGGGGAGTTTTCCCCCAGCTAGTCGGCTGATGGCATTCTTAATAAAGTTTCTATCTATCTATCTTATTGTGTTTTCAACTAACGCGAAACGTCGCTTTTAACTGAGACATGTATCACCTCAAGTTCAATTTTCTCGGTCAATGGCGAACGAAGTTAATTGACCCCTTTTATCATGATGGTCTGATGTCATTCATGTCGGTTCTCTCTCCTGTGCCGGTGTCTAGATCGAGGCATATATCATCTGCTGGCCGGACGTCAATTCGCCACCATCGGGACGCAGTGTCGGTGGCTGGATTTTTCTCTGAGGTGCGTAGAGTTGAGTAGCTACTCGGCCTACTACATTACATAAAAAGCCTTTGCTCTCTCAGTTTTCTTTTGATGATTAGTTTCGTTTTTGTCGGGTAAAACCGCCTTCAATTAACTTAGTTAAAGTGGAGCTATTTTCTCCAAGCTCTGATTGATTTCATACCGACAGAGGCCCGTGTGAACTGCTTAGAGTTTCAGAGGTATTGCCGGCTGTCTCTGTTCGAGCAATGAGCGCGCAAAGATGATTTACTAAGAATGAATTCTACTCACAGCACATTTTAGGTTGTTTTTTTCAGTTTTTGTTATGTCCCCGTATTAGTAGGGGAGTTTTCCCCCAGCTAGTCGGCTGATGGCATTCTTAATAAAGTTTCTATCTATCTATCTTATTGTGTTTTCAACTAACGCGAAACGTCGCTTTTAACTGAGACATGTATCACCTCAAGTTCAATTTTCTCGGTCAATGGCGAACGAAGTTAATTGACCCCTTTTATCATGATGGTCTGATGTCATTCATGTCGGTTCTCTCTCCTGTGCCGGTGTCTAGATCGAGGCATATATCATCTGCTGGCCGGACGTCAATTCGCCACCATCGGGACGCAGTGTCGGTGGCTGGATTTTTCTCTGAGGTGCGTAGAGTTGAGTAGCTACTCGGCCTACTACATTACATAAAAAGCCTTTGCTCTCTCAGTTTTCTTTTGATGATTAGTTTCGTTTTTGTCGGGTAAAACCGCCTTCAATTAACTTAGTTAAAGTGGAGCTATTTTCTCCAAGCTCTGATTGATTTCATACCGACAGAGGCCCGTGTGAACTGCTTAGAGTTTCAGAGGTATTGCCGGCTGTCTCTGTTCGAGCAATGAGCGCGCAAAGATGATTTACTAAGAATGAATTCTACTCACAGCACATTTTAGGTTGTTTTTTTCAGTTTTTGTTATGTCCCCGTATTAGTAGGGGAGTTTTCCCCCAGCTAGTCGGCTGATGGCATTCTTAATAAAGTTTCTATCTATCTATCTTATTGTGTTTTCAACTAACGCGAAACGTCGCTTTTAACTGAGACATGTATCACCTCAAGTTCAATTTTCTCGGTCAATGGCGAACGAAGTTAATTGACCCCTTTTATCATGATGGTCTGATGTCATTCATGTCGGTTCTCTCTCCTGTGCCGGTGTCTAGATCGAGGCATATATCATCTGCTGGCCGGACGTCAATTCGCCACCATCGGGACGCAGTGTCGGTGGCTGGATTTTTCTCTGAGGTGCGTAGAGTTGAGTAGCTACTCGGCCTACTACATTACATAAAAAGCCTTTGCTCTCTCAGTTTTCTTTTGATGATTAGTTTCGTTTTTGTCGGGTAAAACCGCCTTCAATTAACTTAGTTAAAGTGGAGCTATTTTCTCCAAGCTCTGATTGATTTCATACCGACAGAGGCCCGTGTGAACTGCTTAGAGTTTCAGAGGTATTGCCGGCTGTCTCTGTTCGAGCAATGAGCGCGCAAAGATGATTTACTAAGAATGAATTCTACTCACAGCACATTTTAGGTTGTTTTTTTCAGTTTTTGTTATGTCCCCGTATTAGTAGGGGAGTTTTCCCCCAGCTAGTCGGCTGATGGCATTCTTAATAAAGTTTCTATCTATCTATCTTATTGTGTTTTCAACTAACGCGAAACGTCGCTTTTAACTGAGACATGTATCACCTCAAGTTCAATTTTCTCGGTCAATGGCGAACGAAGTTAATTGACCCCTTTTATCATGATGGTCTGATGTCATTCATGTCGGTTCTCTCTCCTGTGCCGGTGTCTAGATCGAGGCATATATCATCTGCTGGCCGGACGTCAATTCGCCACCATCGGGACGCAGTGTCGGTGGCTGGATTTTTCTCTGAGGTGCGTAGAGTTGAGTAGCTACTCGGCCTACTACATTACATAAAAAGCCTTTGCTCTCTCAGTTTTCTTTTGATGATTAGTTTCGTTTTTGTCGGGTAAAACCGCCTTCAATTAACTTAGTTAAAGTGGAGCTATTTTCTCCAAGCTCTGATTGATTTCATACCGACAGAGGCCCGTGTGAACTGCTTAGAGTTTCAGAGGTATTGCCGGCTGTCTCTGTTCGAGCAATGAGCGCGCAAAGATGATTTACTAAGAATGAATTCTACTCACAGCACATTTTAGGTTGTTTTTTTCAGTTTTTGTTATGTCCCCGTATTAGTAGGGGAGTTTTCCCCCAGCTAGTCGGCTGATGGCATTCTTAATAAAGTTTCTATCTATCTATCTTATTGTGTTTTCAACTAACGCGAAACGTCGCTTTTAACTGAGACATGTATCACCTCAAGTTCAATTTTCTCGGTCAATGGCGAACGAAGTTAATTGACCCCTTTTATCATGATGGTCTGATGTCATTCATGTCGGTTCTCTCTCCTGTGCCGGTGTCTAGATCGAGGCATATATCATCTGCTGGCCGGACGTCAATTCGCCACCATCGGGACGCAGTGTCGGTGGCTGGATTTTTCTCTGAGGTGCGTAGAGTTGAGTAGCTACTCGGCCTACTACATTACATAAAAAGCCTTTGCTCTCTCAGTTTTCTTTTGATGATTAGTTTCGTTTTTGTCGGGTAAAACCGCCTTCAATTAACTTAGTTAAAGTGGAGCTATTTTCTCCAAGCTCTGATTGATTTCATACCGACAGAGGCCCGTGTGAACTGCTTAGAGTTTCAGAGGTATTGCCGGCTGTCTCTGTTCGAGCAATGAGCGCGCAAAGATGATTTACTAAGAATGAATTCTACTCACAGCACATTTTAGGTTGTTTTTTTCAGTTTTTGTTATGTCCCCGTATTAGTAGGGGAGTTTTCCCCCAGCTAGTCGGCTGATGGCATTCTTAATAAAGTTTCTATCTATCTATCTTATTGTGTTTTCAACTAACGCGAAACGTCGCTTTTAACTGAGACATGTATCACCTCAAGTTCAATTTTCTCGGTCAATGGCGAACGAAGTTAATTGACCCCTTTTATCATGATGGTCTGATGTCATTCATGTCGGTTCTCTCTCCTGTGCCGGTGTCTAGATCGAGGCATATATCATCTGCTGGCCGGACGTCAATTCGCCACCATCGGGACGCAGTGTCGGTGGCTGGATTTTTCTCTGAGGTGCGTAGAGTTGAGTAGCTACTCGGCCTACTACATTACATAAAAAGCCTTTGCTCTCTCAGTTTTCTTTTGATGATTAGTTTCGTTTTTGTCGGGTAAAACCGCCTTCAATTAACTTAGTTAAAGTGGAGCTATTTTCTCCAAGCTCTGATTGATTTCATACCGACAGAGGCCCGTGTGAACTGCTTAGAGTTTCAGAGGTATTGCCGGCTGTCTCTGTTCGAGCAATGAGCGCGCAAAGATGATTTACTAAGAATGAATTCTACTCACAGCACATTTTAGGTTGTTTTTTTCAGTTTTTGTTATGTCCCCGTATTAGTAGGGGAGTTTTCCCCCAGCTAGTCGGCTGATGGCATTCTTAATAAAGTTTCTATCTATCTATCTTATTGTGTTTTCAACTAACGCGAAACGTCGCTTTTAACTGAGACATGTATCACCTCAAGTTCAATTTTCTCGGTCAATGGCGAACGAAGTTAATTGACCCCTTTTATCATGATGGTCTGATGTCATTCATGTCGGTTCTCTCTCCTGTGCCGGTGTCTAGATCGAGGCATATATCATCTGCTGGCCGGACGTCAATTCGCCACCATCGGGACGCAGTGTCGGTGGCTGGATTTTTCTCTGAGGTGCGTAGAGTTGAGTAGCTACTCGGCCTACTACATTACATAAAAAGCCTTTGCTCTCTCAGTTTTCTTTTGATGATTAGTTTCGTTTTTGTCGGGTAAAACCGCCTTCAATTAACTTAGTTAAAGTGGAGCTATTTTCTCCAAGCTCTGATTGATTTCATACCGACAGAGGCCCGTGTGAACTGCTTAGAGTTTCAGAGGTATTGCCGGCTGTCTCTGTTCGAGCAATGAGCGCGCAAAGATGATTTACTAAGAATGAATTCTACTCACAGCACATTTTAGGTTGTTTTTTTCAGTTTTTGTTATGTCCCCGTATTAGTAGGGGAGTTTTCCCCCAGCTAGTCGGCTGATGGCATTCTTAATAAAGTTTCTATCTATCTATCTTATTGTGTTTTCAACTAACGCGAAACGTCGCTTTTAACTGAGACATGTATCACCTCAAGTTCAATTTTCTCGGTCAATGGCGAACGAAGTTAATTGACCCCTTTTATCATGATGGTCTGATGTCATTCATGTCGGTTCTCTCTCCTGTGCCGGTGTCTAGATCGAGGCATATATCATCTGCTGGCCGGACGTCAATTCGCCACCATCGGGACGCAGTGTCGGTGGCTGGATTTTTCTCTGAGGTGCGTAGAGTTGAGTAGCTACTCGGCCTACTACATTACATAAAAAGCCTTTGCTCTCTCAGTTTTCTTTTGATGATTAGTTTCGTTTTTGTCGGGTAAAACCGCCTTCAATTAACTTAGTTAAAGTGGAGCTATTTTCTCCAAGCTCTGATTGATTTCATACCGACAGAGGCCCGTGTGAACTGCTTAGAGTTTCAGAGGTATTGCCGGCTGTCTCTGTTCGAGCAATGAGCGCGCAAAGATGATTTACTAAGAATGAATTCTACTCACAGCACATTTTAGGTTGTTTTTTTCAGTTTTTGTTATGTCCCCGTATTAGTAGGGGAGTTTTCCCCCAGCTAGTCGGCTGATGGCATTCTTAATAAAGTTTCTATCTATCTATCTTATTGTGTTTTCAACTAACGCGAAACGTCGCTTTTAACTGAGACATGTATCACCTCAAGTTCAATTTTCTCGGTCAATGGCGAACGAAGTTAATTGACCCCTTTTATCATGATGGTCTGATGTCATTCATGTCGGTTCTCTCTCCTGTGCCGGTGTCTAGATCGAGGCATATATCATCTGCTGGCCGGACGTCAATTCGCCACCATCGGGACGCAGTGTCGGTGGCTGGATTTTTCTCTGAGGTGCGTAGAGTTGAGTAGCTACTCGGCCTACTACATTACATAAAAAGCCTTTGCTCTCTCAGTTTTCTTTTGATGATTAGTTTCGTTTTTGTCGGGTAAAACCGCCTTCAATTAACTTAGTTAAAGTGGAGCTATTTTCTCCAAGCTCTGATTGATTTCATACCGACAGAGGCCCGTGTGAACTGCTTAGAGTTTCAGAGGTATTGCCGGCTGTCTCTGTTCGAGCAATGAGCGCGCAAAGATGATTTACTAAGAATGAATTCTACTCACAGCACATTTTAGGTTGTTTTTTTCAGTTTTTGTTATGTCCCCGTATTAGTAGGGGAGTTTTCCCCCAGCTAGTCGGCTGATGGCATTCTTAATAAAGTTTCTATCTATCTATCTTATTGTGTTTTCAACTAACGCGAAACGTCGCTTTTAACTGAGACATGTATCACCTCAAGTTCAATTTTCTCGGTCAATGGCGAACGAAGTTAATTGACCCCTTTTATCATGATGGTCTGATGTCATTCATGTCGGTTCTCTCTCCTGTGCCGGTGTCTAGATCGAGGCATATATCATCTGCTGGCCGGACGTCAATTCGCCACCATCGGGACGCAGTGTCGGTGGCTGGATTTTTCTCTGAGGTGCGTAGAGTTGAGTAGCTACTCGGCCTACTACATTACATAAAAAGCCTTTGCTCTCTCAGTTTTCTTTTGATGATTAGTTTCGTTTTTGTCGGGTAAAACCGCCTTCAATTAACTTAGTTAAAGTGGAGCTATTTTCTCCAAGCTCTGATTGATTTCATACCGACAGAGGCCCGTGTGAACTGCTTAGAGTTTCAGAGGTATTGCCGGCTGTCTCTGTTCGAGCAATGAGCGCGCAAAGATGATTTACTAAGAATGAATTCTACTCACAGCACATTTTAGGTTGTTTTTTTCAGTTTTTGTTATGTCCCCGTATTAGTAGGGGAGTTTTCCCCCAGCTAGTCGGCTGATGGCATTCTTAATAAAGTTTCTATCTATCTATCTTATTGTGTTTTCAACTAACGCGAAACGTCGCTTTTAACTGAGACATGTATCACCTCAAGTTCAATTTTCTCGGTCAATGGCGAACGAAGTTAATTGACCCCTTTTATCATGATGGTCTGATGTCATTCATGTCGGTTCTCTCTCCTGTGCCGGTGTCTAGATCGAGGCATATATCATCTGCTGGCCGGACGTCAATTCGCCACCATCGGGACGCAGTGTCGGTGGCTGGATTTTTCTCTGAGGTGCGTAGAGTTGAGTAGCTACTCGGCCTACTACATTACATAAAAAGCCTTTGCTCTCTCAGTTTTCTTTTGATGATTAGTTTCGTTTTTGTCGGGTAAAACCGCCTTCAATTAACTTAGTTAAAGTGGAGCTATTTTCTCCAAGCTCTGATTGATTTCATACCGACAGAGGCCCGTGTGAACTGCTTAGAGTTTCAGAGGTATTGCCGGCTGTCTCTGTTCGAGCAATGAGCGCGCAAAGATGATTTACTAAGAATGAATTCTACTCACAGCACATTTTAGGTTGTTTTTTTCAGTTTTTGTTATGTCCCCGTATTAGTAGGGGAGTTTTCCCCCAGCTAGTCGGCTGATGGCATTCTTAATAAAGTTTCTATCTATCTATCTTATTGTGTTTTCAACTAACGCGAAACGTCGCTTTTAACTGAGACATGTATCACCTCAAGTTCAATTTTCTCGGTCAATGGCGAACGAAGTTAATTGACCCCTTTTATCATGATGGTCTGATGTCATTCATGTCGGTTCTCTCTCCTGTGCCGGTGTCTAGATCGAGGCATATATCATCTGCTGGCCGGACGTCAATTCGCCACCATCGGGACGCAGTGTCGGTGGCTGGATTTTTCTCTGAGGTGCGTAGAGTTGAGTAGCTACTCGGCCTACTACATTACATAAAAAGCCTTTGCTCTCTCAGTTTTCTTTTGATGATTAGTTTCGTTTTTGTCGGGTAAAACCGCCTTCAATTAACTTAGTTAAAGTGGAGCTATTTTCTCCAAGCTCTGATTGATTTCATACCGACAGAGGCCCGTGTGAACTGCTTAGAGTTTCAGAGGTATTGCCGGCTGTCTCTGTTCGAGCAATGAGCGCGCAAAGATGATTTACTAAGAATGAATTCTACTCACAGCACATTTTAGGTTGTTTTTTTCAGTTTTTGTTATGTCCCCGTATTAGTAGGGGAGTTTTCCCCCAGCTAGTCGGCTGATGGCATTCTTAATAAAGTTTCTATCTATCTATCTTATTGTGTTTTCAACTAACGCGAAACGTCGCTTTTAACTGAGACATGTATCACCTCAAGTTCAATTTTCTCGGTCAATGGCGAACGAAGTTAATTGACCCCTTTTATCATGATGGTCTGATGTCATTCATGTCGGTTCTCTCTCCTGTGCCGGTGTCTAGATCGAGGCATATATCATCTGCTGGCCGGACGTCAATTCGCCACCATCGGGACGCAGTGTCGGTGGCTGGATTTTTCTCTGAGGTGCGTAGAGTTGAGTAGCTACTCGGCCTACTACATTACATAAAAAGCCTTTGCTCTCTCAGTTTTCTTTTGATGATTAGTTTCGTTTTTGTCGGGTAAAACCGCCTTCAATTAACTTAGTTAAAGTGGAGCTATTTTCTCCAAGCTCTGATTGATTTCATACCGACAGAGGCCCGTGTGAACTGCTTAGAGTTTCAGAGGTATTGCCGGCTGTCTCTGTTCGAGCAATGAGCGCGCAAAGATGATTTACTAAGAATGAATTCTACTCACAGCACATTTTAGGTTGTTTTTTTCAGTTTTTGTTATGTCCCCGTATTAGTAGGGGAGTTTTCCCCCAGCTAGTCGGCTGATGGCATTCTTAATAAAGTTTCTATCTATCTATCTTATTGTGTTTTCAACTAACGCGAAACGTCGCTTTTAACTGAGACATGTATCACCTCAAGTTCAATTTTCTCGGTCAATGGCGAACGAAGTTAATTGACCCCTTTTATCATGATGGTCTGATGTCATTCATGTCGGTTCTCTCTCCTGTGCCGTGTCTAGATCGAGGCATATATCATCTGCTGGCCGGACGTCAATTCGCCACCATCGGGACGCAGTGTCGGTGGCTGGATTTTTTCTCTGAGGTGCGTAGAGTTTGAGTAGCTACTCGGCCTACTACATTACATAAAAAGCCTTTGCTCTCTCAGTTTTCTTTTGATGATTAGTTTCGTTTTTGTCGGGTAAAACCGCCTTCAATTAACTTAGTTAAAGTGGAGCTATTTTCTCCAAGCTCTGATTGATTTCATACCGACAGAGGCCCGTGTGAACTGCTTAGAGTTTCAGAGGTATTGCCGGCTGTCTCTGTTCGAGCAATGAGCGCGCAAAGATGATTTACTAAGAATGAATTCTACTCACAGCACATTTTAGGTTGTTTTTTTCAGTTTTTGTTATGTCCCCGTATTAGTAGGGGAGTTTTCCCCCAGCTAGTCGGCTGATGGCATTCTTAATAAAGTTTCTATCTATCTATCTTATTGTGTTTTCAACTAACGCGAAACGTCGCTTTTTAACTGAGACATGTATCACCTCAAGTTCAATTTTCTCGGTCAATGGCGAACGAAGTTAATTGACCCCTTTTATCATGATGGTCTGATGTCATTCATGTCGGTTCTCTCTCCTGTGCCGGTGTCTAGATCGAGGCATATATCATCTGCTGGCCGGACGTCAATTCGCCACCATCGGGACGCAGTGTCGGTGGCTGGATTTTTCTCTGAGGTGCGTAGAGTTGAGTAGCTACTCGGCCTACTACATTACATAAAAAGCCTTTGCTCTCTCAGTTTTCTTTTGATGATTAGTTTCGTTTTTGTCGGGTAAAACCGCCTTCAATTAACTTAGTTAAAGTGGAGCTATTTTCTCCAAGCTCTGATTGATTTCATACCGACAGAGGCCCGTGTGAACTGCTTAGAGTTTCAGAGGTATTGCGCTCTTTCTTTATCATATTTAATTAAAGTTTTTTTGAGATTTTGATGTGGTCAGGTAGGTAATTTTATACCGTGGGCCTCCCTCTGGCCTATACGGCGCGTCCCCTAGGTGGCGGATAGGGGAATGCCCCTGATGATCCTGGAGGTTGTCTAAGAGGTGGATTACTGCTGGGTAGTTTGGGGTATCTGTGAAATAACCAATACACAGGCGCGGACCAAGAGGGGCTTAAAGGTGGCTCAAAACAGTTTCCAGTTTCCGGATTAACCACTCTTTATCACCTGATCATTTGATTATTTGATGAGCATGCTAAATATTGCGTCTTATCATGCTTTTGAAATATTGATAGTATGAAAAAATTTTATCCTGCTGTTTTTGAATTAAGGGCTCCTAAAGTTGTAATTAGCGGTGTTTTTAGCAGGTGAAACTGTTTCTATGGTAGTCTATTGTGTCACGACAATGATAAGAACGTGTTGACCAATGGTTGGGCAGTTGTTTGATACCATGATTGTAACATCAAGTGATTAAGAGTGGTTTTAAGGACCCACGAAAATCTGAGTGCTGGAAACTTAGCGTTTAGATTTTGATGGGTCGTTATAACCACTCCTTATCACTTGATGCTACAATCATGGTATCAAAAAACTTAAATGTTTAAAAACTTTCAGGTGGTTATGAGATAGCATCAAGTGATAAAGAGTGGTTATAATGACCCATCATAATCTAATTGCTGGAAACTGTTTTGAGCCACCTTAACTTTTATTTCTACTACATAAATATCATTAATGAATGTGTGCCGATTTTCTTGTCTATCCCTAGAAGTTTGTGGTTGAATGATTGGCACGAACTTTATTATTTTGTTATTGCTTTTTCAGTAGTTATATTAATTAGTAAGGGATTAAGCGGTCCCTGGACGCTACTTTCCCTTCTTATAAAAACCTTCTGCTTGTTGGTTAAAAACAATCCTAACTATGTCTGGACATAGCGAGTTTGGTAGTCCGTCAATTCCTTTAAGTGTCAGCTTTGCAATCATGCATTTCATTTTCACTGTCAATTCATTTCATTTTATTCCTTCCATCACTAATGCGTTGTTTATCTTATTTTAGAGTCACTGCTAAATTACATAGTGATGGAGTCTACAAAAAAGCAAAAAAATTGGTTGTAGTTATAGATCCCTTTAAAATTGAGGTCAACTGCAACTTAGCTAGGTTATCATGCCATTATAATAGACTTAATGATGAGAAATAGAGCTTATGCCAATTTTGAAATCTTTTCATCTGCCATTATTGTTATTCTAATTCTCGTGAAAGTAAACAAAGAAGCAATAAAATTAATATGCATTTTTATTACAGGGATAATTCGCCACTGCTGTTTTGTCAATTACATTACTTTTCATCTTTTTCTTAGATGAATGTAATGATTAGATTTAACGTATTTTGCTATCTATTCTGTTCCATATTTTTGGACCTTTGGTAGGCCAATGAGTATTGTCTAAGTCTCGATGGTTTACGTGGTCATCTGCATGCCGTGTATTATAACTACGTATTTGGGAATTAGCTGGGAAAAGATTTGTCATATTTTTAGGAAACTGATTGTTATGAAATTTAAACGTAAAAAGAGATATTCCTAGGTATTAACTGGACTCCCTCCATACTTAATCTTTAAGCTTACATTCCTAACCGCTCCTTTTTGAAGTGTCACAATTCTAGACAATCTTGTACGATAATTGTTGGCCCAACTAATATTACAATTGTGGATATATGGGTAAACAAGGGAGTAGTATAAAGTGTTGATTACTTTTTTAGTTAAACATTGTCCTACTTTAAACATGATTACAATGTTTTTTTTATATATTTTATTAGTTATAAAATTGATGTGAGGTTTCCATGTTAGGTTTTCAACTTTAATTGAACCTACAAACTTGCATTCGCTAGCTCTGTTTATGATGCGTTCATCTATCTTAAGATTGATGGTCTTCATTCTTAACATTTTTCCTATTTGAGAATAATATATAATATTGTTTTAGAAATATTTCAACATAATTTATTTGCTTTGAACCAAGCTGAAAGCTGTGCTAGCTCATTAGTAGTCATTGAGAGTAACTGATTTGAACTTGTACTATTATAGAATATGTTTGCGTCATCAGCAAATAATGTGAAAGAAAACACTTAACTTGAAGCAGTTATGTCATATATGTAAATCAAGAGGGGCTTTAAGGTGGCTCAAAACAGTTTCCAGTTTCCGGATTAACCACTCTTTATCACTTGATCATTTGATTATTTGATGAGCATGCTAAATATTGCGTGTTATCATGCTTTTAAAATGTTGATAGTATAAAAAAATTCCACCGTGCTGTTTTTGAATTAAGGGCTCCTAAAGCTGTATTAAGGGTGTTTTTAGTAGGTCATACTGTTTCTATGGTAGTCTATTGTGTCACGACAATGATAAGAACGTGTTGACCAATGGTTGGGCAGTTGTTTGATACCATGATTGTAACATCAAGTGATTAAGAGTGGTTTTAAGGACCCACGAAAATCTGAGTGCTGGAAACTTAGCGTTTAGATTTTGATGGGTCGTTATAACCACTCCTTATCACTTGATGCTACAATCATGGTATCAAAAAACTTAAATGTTTAAAAACTTTCAGGTGGTTATGAGATAGCATCAAGTGATAAAGAGTGGTTATAATGACCCATCATAATCTAATTGCTGGAAACTGTTTTGAGCCACCTTAACTGTTATTTCTACTACATAAATACCCTTAATGAATGTGTGCCGATTTTCTTGTCTATCCCTAGAAGTTTGTGGTTCAATGATTGGCACAAACTTTATTATTTTGTTATTGCTTATTCAGTAGTTATATTAATTAGTAAGGGATTAAGCGGTCCCTGGACGCTACTTTCCCTTCTTATAAAAACCTTCTGCTTGTTGGTTAAAAACAATCCTAACTATGTCTGGACATAGCGAGTTTGGTAGTCCGTCAATTCCTTTAAGTGTCAGCTTTGCAATCATGCATTTCATTTTCACTGTCAATTCATTTCATTTTATTCCTTCCATCACTAATGCGTTGTTTATCTTATTTTAGAGTCACTGCTAAATTACATAGTGATGGAGTCTACAAAAAAGCAAAAAAATTGGTTGTAGTTATAGATCCCTTTAAAATTGAGGTCAACTGCAACTTAGCTAGGTTTTCACGTCATTATAATAGACTTAATGATGAGAAATAGAGCTTATGCCAATTTTGAAATCTTCTCATCTGCCATTATTGTTATCCTAATTCTCGTGAAAGTAAACAAAGAAGCAATAAAATTAATATGCATTTTTATTACAGGGATAATTCGCCACTGCTGTTTTGTCAATTATATTACTTTTCATCTTTTTCTTAGATAAATGTAATGATTAGATTTAACGTATTTTGCTATCTATTCTGTTCCATATTTTTGGACCTTTGGTAGGCCAATGAGTATTGTCTAAGTCTCGATGGTTTACGTGGTCATCTGCATGCCGTGTATTATAACTACGTATTTGGGAATTAGCTGGGAAAAGATTTGTCATATTTTTAGGAAACTGATTGTTATGAAATTTAAACGTAAAAAGAGATATTCCTAGGTATTAACTGGACTCCCTCCATACTTAATCTTTAAGCTTACATTCCTAACCGCTCCTTTTTGAAGTGTCACAATTCTAGACAATCTTGTACGATAATTGTTGGCCCAACTAATATTACAATTGTGGATATATGGGTAAACAAGGGAGTAGTATAAAGTGTTGATTACTTTTTTAGTTAAACATTGTCCTACTTTAAACATGATTACAATGTTTTTTTTATATATTTTATTAGTTATAAAATTGATGTGAGGTTTCCATGTTAGGTTTTCAACTTTAATTGAACCTACAAACTTGCATTCGCTAGCTCTGTTTATGATGCGTTCATCTATCTTAAGATTGATGGTCTTCATTCTTAACATTTTTCCTATTTGAGAATAATATATAATATTGTTTTAGAAATATTTCAACATAATTTATTTGCTTTGAAGCAAAACCGAAAGCTGTGCTAGCTCATTATTAGTCATTAAGAGTAACTGATTCAAACTTGTACTGTTATAGAATATGTTTGTGTGATCAGCAAATAATGTGAAAGAAAACACTTAACTTGAAGCAGTTATGTCGTTTATGTAAGTCAAAAATAGAGGTGGGTCAAGAACAGACGCCTGTGGAACCCCACATGCTATGTCCATCATTTGTGAGTCTATACCATTGTATATGCTATTGGAGCTGAAATTACTGCGGCTGCTGGCACTAGACTTACCCTCCAATGGATTCTTCATTTGGCGTTGTGGCCTTGACTGTTCCGCTCAGCCGAACGGTAAAACAGGGGCTTATTTTAGATGAAAAGTGACTGAGCTAACGTTTAACCGGCTTGGAACCGTGGTAAGTACATTTTAAAATTCCGTACTAGTGTGCGTAAGTGGTAAGACCTAGCCGTGAGTTATTTAAGCAGTAGAGCACACTACCTCTCTATGGCTTTACAGGGGTAATACGAACGCACTTATGCCAAAAGTCAGACTGGATTTTGCACGCCGTAGCTTTTATTTTTTAGGTGCCTCGATTTTTAATTTATTGCCTTTAAGTTTAAGAAACATTAATTCTAGAGTTTTATTTAGGAAAGCCTTAGACGATTATTACTTGTAATTTCTATTGTATTTTTAACGGTTTTTAATATGTATCTTATTTTATATATCTTAATAATTCTTGTTTATTAGTTTTTAATTCTTAGCAGGACCCCGTTGATAACAGTACTTTATACTGAAGGGTTATCCTGAGGAAATATTCGATTATTATTATTATTTGGGAGAACATGAGGAAAGTTTTTAAGTGGGTTATTACCGCCTATAAACCCATTAAAAGTGTGGTCTGTTGCTCTTATAAAATGACTATGGAAAATGTTTGTTATACTTCGTGAAATTCATCGTACGTTTCAGATCAAGTTGCCTCTTCTCAACAAATTCGTCAGACGACGGAGTAAAACTTAAGGTAATCAGTTTTATGTAGCTTATAAGTTGCTCGATAGTTGTGATAAGTCATCTGATGTTCCATGGGATGTTTAGTCTCGCTTAATAAGTTCCAGGCAATAAAGACAGTAGTGTGTCTGCCA
This sequence comes from Orbicella franksi, assembly GCF_964199315.1. Taxonomy (NCBI): domain Eukaryota; kingdom Metazoa; phylum Cnidaria; class Anthozoa; order Scleractinia; family Merulinidae; genus Orbicella; species Orbicella franksi. The sequence continues at coordinate 44,802 of NW_027670847.1, forward strand.
AAAAATTGAGTATGTATGTATTGAGTTCTGAGTGATTTGATACGGACAGAACAAGATATGAATTACTTGCGATCTGAAATCTGTTTGCAAGAGTTATATCATTCCATTTCACTCTTTGTCGGTAAGCAGGAATTAGTTTGACAATTCGTTCACTGTACTGCGGATGAAAAAGAGTTATCTCTGTTCTGTTCTGTTCTTTACACTCACTTACAAACTCTCACTCTTCCTATC
>NW_027670848.1:0-2500 GCF_964199315.1 Orbicella franksi
AAGGCCGTGCGATTCGATCAGTTACTATGAATCACCAAAGAACCGGGCAGAACCCGCATTGGTTTTTAATCTAATAAATACATCCCTTCCAGAAGTCGGGACTTTTCGCATGTATTAGCTCTAGAATTACTACGGTTATCCAAGTAGTAATGGTACAATCAAATAAACGATAACTGATTTAATGAGCCATTCGCAGTTTCACAGTACAAGTGCTTATACTTAGACATGCATGGCTTAATCTTTGAGACAAGCATATGACTACTGGCAGGATCAACCAGGTAGCTATCCCTCAGGGAACCCGGCGGGAACCCTATTGCGTCTGCTTCCTTTGAAAGGAGGCTGGCATTTCACCGTCAAGCTGCACTGGGAATCCTCCCGGCCATGGAAGACGCACGAGGCGTTCGACCCTGTCCGAGGGAAACCCGTTCTCTCTTTGCCACGTCTTTCCACTGCTTCACCCTAGTAAGCTTCCGGCATACCAGTGAGACAGCCAAGTGCACGGAATGCCGACAAGATACATCGGGGAAGAATGATTCTTCCGAATCTAAGCCGCTATTCTTGGCCAAAGGCCATCAGGTACAACATCCATCCGTTCTCTCGTTGTCCACACCGAGACAACTTGGCTTCAAGTTCAGTCATTTCATGCTACCGACCGAGCAAGTTTGGTCGACTTTGCTCCTTTTTCCTCCAAATACCCTCCTTTCCTACCCGAGAACACATTACCGAGCAGGGCTTACTGTTACGGACCGATACAGCTCAATTGCTCTTTCGGTCTTTCCCGATGCCTGCCCTACATTATAACCCGAAACCGTCTATTCCCCCAACCAAGTTTAGACACTTAGAAAAATGTCGAAAATTTCGATTTTTCGAAACTGCTCCAAAGCGCTCCCCATGGCATTCCAAACGTGCGTCTGCATGTCAGAGTTACGAAAACGAAGAGATTTCCACGAAGATGACCGATGATTGCCGAAATTTCCCGACGAAAACCCGAAGCTCAAAGACCACACCCTAAAGAGCGCAAAATTGGGATTTTACACTTTTTCAAAACTTTGTGCGGCAAACTATTGGCCAGCTCGAGTTACGTGCAGGCGCCAAGTTTGGCGCTGTCACGTCATCGTTAAGGGGGGTGTGCTACACTATCTTAAAACTGGGCGTCGGTCCCCCTATTCTATAAGCACCCTTAAGATTTTCACCATTTTCAAAACTTTTTGTGGCAAACTATTGGCCAGCTCGAGTTACGTGCAGGCGCCAAGTTTGGCGCTGTCACATCATCGTTAAGGGGGGTGTGCTACACTATCTTAAAACTGGGCGTCGGTCCCCCTATTCTATAAGCACCCTTAAGATTTTCACCATTTTCAAAACTTTTTGCGGCAAACTATTGGCCAGCTCGAGTTACGTGCAGGCGCCAAGTTTGGCGCTGTCACATCATCGTTAAGGGGGGTGTGCTACACTATCTTAAAACTGGGCGTCGGTCCCCCTTATCTATAAGCACCCTTAAGATTTTCACCATTTTCAAAACTTTTTGCGGCAAACTATTGGCCAGCTCGAGTTACGTGCAGGCGCCCAGTTTGGCGCTGTCACATCATCGTTAAGGGGGGTGTGCTACACTATCTTAAAACTGGGCGTCGGTCCCCCTTATCTATAAGCACCCTTAAGATTTTCACCATTTTCAAACCTTTTTGCGGCAAACTATTGGCCAGCTCGAGTTACGTGCAGGCGCCAAGTTTGGCGCTGTCACATCATCGTTAAGGGGGGTGTGCTACACTATCTTAAAACTGGGCGTCGGTCCCCCTAATCTATAAGCACCCTTAAGATTTTTACCACTTTCAAAACGTTTTGCGGCAAACTATTGGCCAGCTCGAGTTACGTGCAGGCGCCAAGTTTGGCGCTGTCACATCATCGTTAAGGGGATTTGCTACACTATCTTAAAACTGGGCGTTAGTGCCCATATACCATAAGCACTCTTAAGATTTTCACCATTTTCAAAACGTTTTGCGCGAAACAATTGGCCAGCTCGAGTTACGTGCAGGCGCCAAGTTTGGCGCTCTCACATCATAATTAACGGGGGTGTGCACCACTATCTTAAAAGTGGGCGTCAGTCCCCCTATTCTATAAGCACACTTAAGATTTTCACCATTTCAAAACTTTTTGCGCCAACCTATTGGCCAGCTCGAGTTACGTGCAGGCGCCAAGTTTAGCCAAGTTTAACCCTAACCTAACGCTAAGCCTACCTAAGCCTAACCTAACGCTAAGCCTACCTAGGCCTAACCGAACGCTAAGCCTACCTAAGCCTAACCGAACGCTAAGCCTACCTAGGCCTAACGCTAAGCTAACCCTAACCCTAACCCTAAGCTAACCGTTACCCTAACTCTAAGTCCAAAAGGCTCCCCTCGTTCGAGGTCATGTTAGTGCAAGTCAAAAGGGCTCCCCTCTTTGCCTTGAGATGTTTCTGGTCAAATAACTCTAAGTCCAGAAAGTCTCCCGTCGTTTGGGACCGGGC
>NW_027670849.1:0-17764 GCF_964199315.1 Orbicella franksi
GCCCAACAGGACTTGACTTCGGTGATCGGACGAGAACCGGTACGTTCCCTGTGGTGTGGTCGTAGACGAAAGAAACAACTCAAACCTTGCCCAATTGCTTGGACTCTCTTTTAAGTCTCTTAGAAGGAAGGCCTTTAATTGCTGTTGTGATGAATTTCCAATTACGTCTCGGCTACTTAACCCAGAGATTCCAAAGCCAGCTAAGACTTCAAATCACAAAAGGGCGATTCTCCAATGGTCAGTCATCAAAGCCACATTCAAGAGATTGCCTCCAGTGTGCTGCTCAGTGTTGCAGTGCTGTAATCAAACAAGAAAATCTTCTAATATGCTGTCAACTTGCTGGAAAAATAATTCCAAAAAAAAAAAGACAACATTTTGAAAACAGAGGGATCAATGATGTGGAGGCGTATGGAAATCTTCTCTGAAGAGTCCAGTCCCAAAATGGGTCCAAAAGTCTACAACACGGCGTATTCCCAGGTGGTCACCCAGCCAGGTACTGACGCCGCCCAACAGGACTTGACTTCGGTGATCGGACGAGAACCGGTACGTTCCCTGTGGTGTGGTCGTAGACGAAAGAAACAACTCAAACCTTGCCCAATTGCTTGGACTCTCTTTTAAGTCTCTTAGAAGGAAGGCCTTTAATTGCTGTTGTGATGAATTTCCAATTACGTCTCGGCTACTTAACCCAGAGATTCCAAAGCCAGCTAAGACTTCAAATCACAAAAGGGCGATTCTCCAATGGTCAGTCATCAAAGCCACATTCAAGAGATTGCCTCCAGTGTGCTGCTCAGTGTTGCAGTGCTGTAATCAAACAAGAAAATCTTCTAATATGCTGTCAACTTGCTGGAAAAATAATTCCAAAAAAAAAAAGACAACATTTTGAAAACAGAGGGATCAATGATGTGGAGGCGTATGGAAATCTTCTCTGAAGAGTCCAGTCCCAAAATGGGTCCAAAAGTCTACAACACGGCGTATTCCCAGGTGGTCACCCAGCCAGGTACTGACGCCGCCCAACAGGACTTGACTTCGGTGATCGGACGAGAACCGGTACGTTCCCTGTGGTGTGGTCGTAGACGAAAGAAACAACTCAAACCTTGCCCAATTGCTTGGACTCTCTTTTAAGTCTCTTAGAAGGAAGGCCTTTAATTGCTGTTGTGATGAATTTCCAATTACGTCTCGGCTACTTAACCCAGAGATTCCAAAGCCAGCTAAGACTTCAAATCACAAAAGGGCGATTCTCCAATGGTCAGTCATCAAAGCCACATTCAAGAGATTGCCTCCAGTGTGCTGCTCAGTGTTGCAGTGCTGTAATCAAACAAGAAAATCTTCTAATATGCTGTCAACTTGCTGGAAAAATAATTCCAAAAAAAAAAAGACAACATTTTGAAAACAGAGGGATCAATGATGTGGAGGCGTATGGAAATCTTCTCTGAAGAGTCCAGTCCCAAAATGGGTCCAAAAGTCTACAACACGGCGTATTCCCAGGTGGTCACCCAGCCAGGTACTGACGCCGCCCAACAGGACTTGACTTCGGTGATCGGACGAGAACCGGTACGTTCCCTGTGGTGTGGTCGTAGACGAAAGAAACAACTCAAACCTTGCCCAATTGCTTGGACTCTCTTTTAAGTCTCTTAGAAGGAAGGCCTTTAATTGCTGTTGTGATGAATTTCCAATTACGTCTCGGCTACTTAACCCAGAGATTCCAAAGCCAGCTAAGACTTCAAATCACAAAAGGGCGATTCTCCAATGGTCAGTCATCAAAGCCACATTCAAGAGATTGCCTCCAGTGTGCTGCTCAGTGTTGCAGTGCTGTAATCAAACAAGAAAATCTTCTAATATGCTGTCAACTTGCTGGAAAAATAATTCCAAAAAAAAAAAGACAACATTTTGAAAACAGAGGGATCAATGATGTGGAGGCGTATGGAAATCTTCTCTGAAGAGTCCAGTCCCAAAATGGGTCCAAAAGTCTACAACACGGCGTATTCCCAGGTGGTCACCCAGCCAGGTACTGACGCCGCCCAACAGGACTTGACTTCGGTGATCGGACGAGAACCGGTACGTTCCCTGTGGTGTGGTCGTAGACGAAAGAAACAACTCAAACCTTGCCCAATTGCTTGGACTCTCTTTTAAGTCTCTTAGAAGGAAGGCCTTTAATTGCTGTTGTGATGAATTTCCAATTACGTCTCGGCTACTTAACCCAGAGATTCCAAAGCCAGCTAAGACTTCAAATCACAAAAGGGCGATTCTCCAATGGTCAGTCATCAAAGCCACATTCAAGAGATTGCCTCCAGTGTGCTGCTCAGTGTTGCAGTGCTGTAATCAAACAAGAAAATCTTCTAATATGCTGTCAACTTGCTGGAAAAATAATTCCAAAAAAAAAAAGACAACATTTTGAAAACAGAGGGATCAATGATGTGGAGGCGTATGGAAATCTTCTCTGAAGAGTCCAGTCCCAAAATGGGTCCAAAAGTCTACAACACGGCGTATTCCCAGGTGGTCACCCAGCCAGGTACTGACGCCGCCCAACAGGACTTGACTTCGGTGATCGGACGAGAACCGGTACGTTCCCTGTGGTGTGGTCGTAGACGAAAGAAACAACTCAAACCTTGCCCAATTGCTTGGACTCTCTTTTAAGTCTCTTAGAAGGAAGGCCTTTAATTGCTGTTGTGATGAATTTCCAATTACGTCTCGGCTACTTAACCCAGAGATTCCAAAGCCAGCTAAGACTTCAAATCACAAAAGGGCGATTCTCCAATGGTCAGTCATCAAAGCCACATTCAAGAGATTGCCTCCAGTGTGCTGCTCAGTGTTGCAGTGCTGTAATCAAACAAGAAAATCTTCTAATATGCTGTCAACTTGCTGGAAAAATAATTCCAAAAAAAAAAAGACAACATTTTGAAAACAGAGGGATCAATGATGTGGAGGCGTATGGAAATCTTCTCTGAAGAGTCCAGTCCCAAAATGGGTCCAAAAGTCTACAACACGGCGTATTCCCAGGTGGTCACCCAGCCAGGTACTGACGCCGCCCAACAGGACTTGACTTCGGTGATCGGACGAGAACCGGTACGTTCCCTGTGGTGTGGTCGTAGACGAAAGAAACAACTCAAACCTTGCCCAATTGCTTGGACTCTCTTTTAAGTCTCTTAGAAGGAAGGCCTTTAATTGCTGTTGTGATGAATTTCCAATTACGTCTCGGCTACTTAACCCAGAGATTCCAAAGCCAGCTAAGACTTCAAATCACAAAAGGGCGATTCTCCAATGGTCAGTCATCAAAGCCACATTCAAGAGATTGCCTCCAGTGTGCTGCTCAGTGTTGCAGTGCTGTAATCAAACAAGAAAATCTTCTAATATGCTGTCAACTTGCTGGAAAAATAATTCCAAAAAAAAAAAGACAACATTTTGAAAACAGAGGGATCAATGATGTGGAGGCGTATGGAAATCTTCTCTGAAGAGTCCAGTCCCAAAATGGGTCCAAAAGTCTACAACACGGCGTATTCCCAGGTGGTCACCCAGCCAGGTACTGACGCCGCCCAACAGGACTTGACTTCGGTGATCGGACGAGAACCGGTACGTTCCCTGTGGTGTGGTCGTAGACGAAAGAAACAACTCAAACCTTGCCCAATTGCTTGGACTCTCTTTTAAGTCTCTTAGAAGGAAGGCCTTTAATTGCTGTTGTGATGAATTTCCAATTACGTCTCGGCTACTTAACCCAGAGATTCCAAAGCCAGCTAAGACTTCAAATCACAAAAGGGCGATTCTCCAATGGTCAGTCATCAAAGCCACATTCAAGAGATTGCCTCCAGTGTGCTGCTCAGTGTTGCAGTGCTGTAATCAAACAAGAAAATCTTCTAATATGCTGTCAACTTGCTGGAAAAATAATTCCAAAAAAAAAAAGACAACATTTTGAAAACAGAGGGATCAATGATGTGGAGGCGTATGGAAATCTTCTCTGAAGAGTCCAGTCCCAAAATGGGTCCAAAAGTCTACAACACGGCGTATTCCCAGGTGGTCACCCAGCCAGGTACTGACGCCGCCCAACAGGACTTGACTTCGGTGATCGGACGAGAACCGGTACGTTCCCTGTGGTGTGGTCGTAGACGAAAGAAACAACTCAAACCTTGCCCAATTGCTTGGACTCTCTTTTAAGTCTCTTAGAAGGAAGGCCTTTAATTGCTGTTGTGATGAATTTCCAATTACGTCTCGGCTACTTAACCCAGAGATTCCAAAGCCAGCTAAGACTTCAAATCACAAAAGGGCGATTCTCCAATGGTCAGTCATCAAAGCCACATTCAAGAGATTGCCTCCAGTGTGCTGCTCAGTGTTGCAGTGCTGTAATCAAACAAGAAAATCTTCTAATATGCTGTCAACTTGCTGGAAAAATAATTCCAAAAAAAAAAAGACAACATTTTGAAAACAGAGGGATCAATGATGTGGAGGCGTATGGAAATCTTCTCTGAAGAGTCCAGTCCCAAAATGGGTCCAAAAGTCTACAACACGGCGTATTCCCAGGTGGTCACCCAGCCAGGTACTGACGCCGCCCAACAGGACTTGACTTCGGTGATCGGACGAGAACCGGTACGTTCCCTGTGGTGTGGTCGTAGACGAAAGAAACAACTCAAACCTTGCCCAATTGCTTGGACTCTCTTTTAAGTCTCTTAGAAGGAAGGCCTTTAATTGCTGTTGTGATGAATTTCCAATTACGTCTCGGCTACTTAACCCAGAGATTCCAAAGCCAGCTAAGACTTCAAATCACAAAAGGGCGATTCTCCAATGGTCAGTCATCAAAGCCACATTCAAGAGATTGCCTCCAGTGTGCTGCTCAGTGTTGCAGTGCTGTAATCAAACAAGAAAATCTTCTAATATGCTGTCAACTTGCTGGAAAAATAATTCCAAAAAAAAAAAGACAACATTTTGAAAACAGAGGGATCAATGATGTGGAGGCGTATGGAAATCTTCTCTGAAGAGTCCAGTCCCAAAATGGGTCCAAAAGTCTACAACACGGCGTATTCCCAGGTGGTCACCCAGCCAGGTACTGACGCCGCCCAACAGGACTTGACTTCGGTGATCGGACGAGAACCGGTACGTTCCCTGTGGTGTGGTCGTAGACGAAAGAAACAACTCAAACCTTGCCCAATTGCTTGGACTCTCTTTTAAGTCTCTTAGAAGGAAGGCCTTTAATTGCTGTTGTGATGAATTTCCAATTACGTCTCGGCTACTTAACCCAGAGATTCCAAAGCCAGCTAAGACTTCAAATCACAAAAGGGCGATTCTCCAATGGTCAGTCATCAAAGCCACATTCAAGAGATTGCCTCCAGTGTGCTGCTCAGTGTTGCAGTGCTGTAATCAAACAAGAAAATCTTCTAATATGCTGTCAACTTGCTGGAAAAATAATTCCAAAAAAAAAAAGACAACATTTTGAAAACAGAGGGATCAATGATGTGGAGGCGTATGGAAATCTTCTCTGAAGAGTCCAGTCCCAAAATGGGTCCAAAAGTCTACAACACGGCGTATTCCCAGGTGGTCACCCAGCCAGGTACTGACGCCGCCCAACAGGACTTGACTTCGGTGATCGGACGAGAACCGGTACGTTCCCTGTGGTGTGGTCGTAGACGAAAGAAACAACTCAAACCTTGCCCAATTGCTTGGACTCTCTTTTAAGTCTCTTAGAAGGAAGGCCTTTAATTGCTGTTGTGATGAATTTCCAATTACGTCTCGGCTACTTAACCCAGAGATTCCAAAGCCAGCTAAGACTTCAAATCACAAAAGGGCGATTCTCCAATGGTCAGTCATCAAAGCCACATTCAAGAGATTGCCTCCAGTGTGCTGCTCAGTGTTGCAGTGCTGTAATCAAACAAGAAAATCTTCTAATATGCTGTCAACTTGCTGGAAAAATAATTCCAAAAAAAAAAAGACAACATTTTGAAAACAGAGGGATCAATGATGTGGAGGCGTATGGAAATCTTCTCTGAAGAGTCCAGTCCCAAAATGGGTCCAAAAGTCTACAACACGGCGTATTCCCAGGTGGTCACCCAGCCAGGTACTGACGCCGCCCAACAGGACTTGACTTCGGTGATCGGACGAGAACCGGTACGTTCCCTGTGGTGTGGTCGTAGACGAAAGAAACAACTCAAACCTTGCCCAATTGCTTGGACTCTCTTTTAAGTCTCTTAGAAGGAAGGCCTTTAATTGCTGTTGTGATGAATTTCCAATTACGTCTCGGCTACTTAACCCAGAGATTCCAAAGCCAGCTAAGACTTCAAATCACAAAAGGGCGATTCTCCAATGGTCAGTCATCAAAGCCACATTCAAGAGATTGCCTCCAGTGTGCTGCTCAGTGTTGCAGTGCTGTAATCAAACAAGAAAATCTTCTAATATGCTGTCAACTTGCTGGAAAAATAATTCCAAAAAAAAAAAGACAACATTTTGAAAACAGAGGGATCAATGATGTGGAGGCGTATGGAAATCTTCTCTGAAGAGTCCAGTCCCAAAATGGGTCCAAAAGTCTACAACACGGCGTATTCCCAGGTGGTCACCCAGCCAGGTACTGACGCCGCCCAACAGGACTTGACTTCGGTGATCGGACGAGAACCGGTACGTTCCCTGTGGTGTGGTCGTAGACGAAAGAAACAACTCAAACCTTGCCCAATTGCTTGGACTCTCTTTTAAGTCTCTTAGAAGGAAGGCCTTTAATTGCTGTTGTGATGAATTTCCAATTACGTCTCGGCTACTTAACCCAGAGATTCCAAAGCCAGCTAAGACTTCAAATCACAAAAGGGCGATTCTCCAATGGTCAGTCATCAAAGCCACATTCAAGAGATTGCCTCCAGTGTGCTGCTCAGTGTTGCAGTGCTGTAATCAAACAAGAAAATCTTCTAATATGCTGTCAACTTGCTGGAAAAATAATTCCAAAAAAAAAAAGACAACATTTTGAAAACAGAGGGATCAATGATGTGGAGGCGTATGGAAATCTTCTCTGAAGAGTCCAGTCCCAAAATGGGTCCAAAAGTCTACAACACGGCGTATTCCCAGGTGGTCACCCAGCCAGGTACTGACGCCGCCCAACAGGACTTGACTTCGGTGATCGGACGAGAACCGGTACGTTCCCTGTGGTGTGGTCGTAGACGAAAGAAACAACTCAAACCTTGCCCAATTGCTTGGACTCTCTTTTAAGTCTCTTAGAAGGAAGGCCTTTAATTGCTGTTGTGATGAATTTCCAATTACGTCTCGGCTACTTAACCCAGAGATTCCAAAGCCAGCTAAGACTTCAAATCACAAAAGGGCGATTCTCCAATGGTCAGTCATCAAAGCCACATTCAAGAGATTGCCTCCAGTGTGCTGCAGTGTTGCAGTGCTGTAATCAAACAAGAAAATCTTCTAATATGCTGTCAACTTGCTGGAAAAATAATTCCAAAAAAAAAAAGACAACATTTTGAAAACAGAGGGATCAATGATGTGGAGGCGTATGGAAATCTTCTCTGAAGAGTCCAGTCCCAAAATGGGTCCAAAAGTCTACAACACGGCGTATTCCCAGGTGGTCACCCAGCCAGGTACTGACGCCGCCCAACAGGACTTGACTTCGGTGATCGGACGAGAACCGGTACGTTCCCTGTGGTGTGGTCGTAGACGAAAGAAACAACTCAAACCTTGCCCAATTGCTTGGACTCTCTTTTAAGTCTCTTAGAAGGAAGGCCTTTAATTGCTGTTGTGATGAATTTCCAATTACGTCTCGGCTACTTAACCCAGAGATTCCAAAGCCAGCTAAGACTTCAAATCACAAAAGGGCGATTCTCCAATGGTCAGTCATCAAAGCCACATTCAAGAGATTGCCTCCAGTGTGCTGCTCAGTGTTGCAGTGCTGTAATCAAACAAGAAAATCTTCTAATATGCTGTCAACTTGCTGGAAAAATAATTCCAAAAAAAAAAAGACAACATTTTGAAAACAGAGGGATCAATGATGTGGAGGCGTATGGAAATCTTCTCTGAAGAGTCCAGTCCCAAAATGGGTCCAAAAGTCTACAACACGGCGTATTCCCAGGTGGTCACCCAGCCAGGTACTGACGCCGCCCAACAGGACTTGACTTCGGTGATCGGACGAGAACCGGTACGTTCCCTGTGGTGTGGTCGTAGACGAAAGAAACAACTCAAACCTTGCCCAATTGCTTGGACTCTCTTTTAAGTCTCTTAGAAGGAAGGCCTTTAATTGCTGTTGTGATGAATTTCCAATTACGTCTCGGCTACTTAACCCAGAGATTCCAAAGCCAGCTAAGACTTCAAATCACAAAAGGGCGATTCTCCAATGGTCAGTCATCAAAGCCACATTCAAGAGATTGCCTCCAGTGTGCTGCTCAGTGTTGCAGTGCTGTAATCAAACAAGAAAATCTTCTAATATGCTGTCAACTTGCTGGAAAAATAATTCCAAAAAAAAAAAGACAACATTTTGAAAACAGAGGGATCAATGATGTGGAGGCGTATGGAAATCTTCTCTGAAGAGTCCAGTCCCAAAATGGGTCCAAAAGTCTACAACACGGCGTATTCCCAGGTGGTCACCCAGCCAGGTACTGACGCCGCCCAACAGGACTTGACTTCGGTGATCGGACGAGAACCGGTACGTTCCCTGTGGTGTGGTCGTAGACGAAAGAAACAACTCAAACCTTGCCCAATTGCTTGGACTCTCTTTTAAGTCTCTTAGAAGGAAGGCCTTTAATTGCTGTTGTGATGAATTTCCAATTACGTCTCGGCTACTTAACCCAGAGATTCCAAAGCCAGCTAAGACTTCAAATCACAAAAGGGCGATTCTCCAATGGTCAGTCATCAAAGCCACATTCAAGAGATTGCCTCCAGTGTGCTGCTCAGTGTTGCAGTGCTGTAATCAAACAAGAAAATCTTCTAATATGCTGTCAACTTGCTGGAAAAATAATTCCAAAAAAAAAAAGACAACATTTTGAAAACAGAGGGATCAATGATGTGGAGGCGTATGGAAATCTTCTCTGAAGAGTCCAGTCCCAAAATGGGTCCAAAAGTCTACAACACGGCGTATTCCCAGGTGGTCACCCAGCCAGGTACTGACGCCGCCCAACAGGACTTGACTTCGGTGATCGGACGAGAACCGGTACGTTCCCTGTGGTGTGGTCGTAGACGAAAGAAACAACTCAAACCTTGCCCAATTGCTTGGACTCTCTTTTAAGTCTCTTAGAAGGAAGGCCTTTAATTGCTGTTGTGATGAATTTCCAATTACGTCTCGGCTACTTAACCCAGAGATTCCAAAGCCAGCTAAGACTTCAAATCACAAAAGGGCGATTCTCCAATGGTCAGTCATCAAAGCCACATTCAAGAGATTGCCTCCAGTGTGCTGCTCAGTGTTGCAGTGCTGTAATCAAACAAGAAAATCTTCTAATATGCTGTCAACTTGCTGGAAAAATAATTCCAAAAAAAAAAAGACAACATTTTGAAAACAGAGGGATCAATGATGTGGAGGCGTATGGAAATCTTCTCTGAAGAGTCCAGTCCCAAAATGGGTCCAAAAGTCTACAACACGGCGTATTCCCAGGTGGTCACCCAGCCAGGTACTGACGCCGCCCAACAGGACTTGACTTCGGTGATCGGACGAGAACCGGTACGTTCCCTGTGGTGTGGTCGTAGACGAAAGAAACAACTCAAACCTTGCCCAATTGCTTGGACTCTCTTTTAAGTCTCTTAGAAGGAAGGCCTTTAATTGCTGTTGTGATGAATTTCCAATTACGTCTCGGCTACTTAACCCAGAGATTCCAAAGCCAGCTAAGACTTCAAATCACAAAAGGGCGATTCTCCAATGGTCAGTCATCAAAGCCACATTCAAGAGATTGCCTCCAGTGTGCTGCTCAGTGTTGCAGTGCTGTAATCAAACAAGAAAATCTTCTAATATGCTGTCAACTTGCTGGAAAAATAATTCCAAAAAAAAAAAGACAACATTTTGAAAACAGAGGGATCAATGATGTGGAGGCGTATGGAAATCTTCTCTGAAGAGTCCAGTCCCAAAATGGGTCCAAAAGTCTACAACACGGCGTATTCCCAGGTGGTCACCCAGCCAGGTACTGACGCCGCCCAACAGGACTTGACTTCGGTGATCGGACGAGAACCGGTACGTTCCCTGTGGTGTGGTCGTAGACGAAAGAAACAACTCAAACCTTGCCCAATTGCTTGGACTCTCTTTTAAGTCTCTTAGAAGGAAGGCCTTTAATTGCTGTTGTGATGAATTTCCAATTACGTCTCGGCTACTTAACCCAGAGATTCCAAAGCCAGCTAAGACTTCAAATCACAAAAGGGCGATTCTCCAATGGTCAGTCATCAAAGCCACATTCAAGAGATTGCCTCCAGTGTGCTGCTCAGTGTTGCAGTGCTGTAATCAAACAAGAAAATCTTCTAATATGCTGTCAACTTGCTGGAAAAATAATTCCAAAAAAAAAAAGACAACATTTTGAAAACAGAGGGATCAATGATGTGGAGGCGTATGGAAATCTTCTCTGAAGAGTCCAGTCCCAAAATGGGTCCAAAAGTCTACAACACGGCGTATTCCCAGGTGGTCACCCAGCCAGGTACTGACGCCGCCCAACAGGACTTGACTTCGGTGATCGGACGAGAACCGGTACGTTCCCTGTGGTGTGGTCGTAGACGAAAGAAACAACTCAAACCTTGCCCAATTGCTTGGACTCTCTTTTAAGTCTCTTAGAAGGAAGGCCTTTAATTGCTGTTGTGATGAATTTCCAATTACGTCTCGGCTACTTAACCCAGAGATTCCAAAGCCAGCTAAGACTTCAAATCACAAAAGGGCGATTCTCCAATGGTCAGTCATCAAAGCCACATTCAAGAGATTGCCTCCAGTGTGCTGCTCAGTGTTGCAGTGCTGTAATCAAACAAGAAAATCTTCTAATATGCTGTCAACTTGCTGGAAAAATAATTCCAAAAAAAAAAAGACAACATTTTGAAAACAGAGGGATCAATGATGTGGAGGCGTATGGAAATCTTCTCTGAAGAGTCCAGTCCCAAAATGGGTCCAAAAGTCTACAACACGGCGTATTCCCAGGTGGTCACCCAGCCAGGTACTGACGCCGCCCAACAGGACTTGACTTCGGTGATCGGACGAGAACCGGTACGTTCCCTGTGGTGTGGTCGTAGACGAAAGAAACAACTCAAACCTTGCCCAATTGCTTGGACTCTCTTTTAAGTCTCTTAGAAGGAAGGCCTTTAATTGCTGTTGTGATGAATTTCCAATTACGTCTCGGCTACTTAACCCAGAGATTCCAAAGCCAGCTAAGACTTCAAATCACAAAAGGGCGATTCTCCAATGGTCAGTCATCAAAGCCACATTCAAGAGATTGCCTCCAGTGTGCTGCTCAGTGTTGCAGTGCTGTAATCAAACAAGAAAATCTTCTAATATGCTGTCAACTTGCTGGAAAAATAATTCCAAAAAAAAAAAGACAACATTTTGAAAACAGAGGGATCAATGATGTGGAGGCGTATGGAAATCTTCTCTGAAGAGTCCAGTCCCAAAATGGGTCCAAAAGTCTACAACACGGCGTATTCCCAGGTGGTCACCCAGCCAGGTACTGACGCCGCCCAACAGGACTTGACTTCGGTGATCGGACGAGAACCGGTACGTTCCCTGTGGTGTGGTCGTAGACGAAAGAAACAACTCAAACCTTGCCCAATTGCTTGGACTCTCTTTTAAGTCTCTTAGAAGGAAGGCCTTTAATTGCTGTTGTGATGAATTTCCAATTACGTCTCGGCTACTTAACCCAGAGATTCCAAAGCCAGCTAAGACTTCAAATCACAAAAGGGCGATTCTCCAATGGTCAGTCATCAAAGCCACATTCAAGAGATTGCCTCCAGTGTGCTGCTCAGTGTTGCAGTGCTGTAATCAAACAAGAAAATCTTCTAATATGCTGTCAACTTGCTGGAAAAATAATTCCAAAAAAAAAAGACAACATTTTGAAAACAGAGGGATCAATGATGTGGAGGCGTATGGAAATCTTCTCTGAAGAGTCCAGTCCCAAAATGGGTCCAAAAGTCTACAACACGGCGTATTCCCAGGTGGTCACCCAGCCAGGTACTGACGCCGCCCAACAGGACTTGACTTCGGTGATCGGACGAGAACCGGTACGTTCCCTGTGGTGTGGTCGTAGACGAAAGAAACAACTCAAACCTTGCCCAATTGCTTGGACTCTCTTTTAAGTCTCTTAGAAGGAAGGCCTTTAATTGCTGTTGTGATGAATTTCCAATTACGTCTCGGCTACTTAACCCAGAGATTCCAAAGCCAGCTAAGACTTCAAATCACAAAAGGGCGATTCTCCAATGGTCAGTCATCAAAGCCACATTCAAGAGATTGCCTCCAGTGTGCTGCTCAGTGTTGCAGTGCTGTAATCAAACAAGAAAATCTTCTAATATGCTGTCAACTTGCTGGAAAAATAATTCCAAAAAAAAAAAGACAACATTTTGAAAACAGAGGGATCAATGATGTGGAGGCGTATGGAAATCTTCTCTGAAGAGTCCAGTCCCAAAATGGGTCCAAAAGTCTACAACACGGCGTATTCCCAGGTGGTCACCCAGCCAGGTACTGACGCCGCCCAACAGGACTTGACTTCGGTGATCGGACGAGAACCGGTACGTTCCCTGTGGTGTGGTCGTAGACGAAAGAAACAACTCAAACCTTGCCCAATTGCTTGGACTCTCTTTTAAGTCTCTTAGAAGGAAGGCCTTTAATTGCTGTTGTGATGAATTTCCAATTACGTCTCGGCTACTTAACCCAGAGATTCCAAAGCCAGCTAAGACTTCAAATCACAAAAGGGCGATTCTCCAATGGTCAGTCATCAAAGCCACATTCAAGAGATTGCCTCCAGTGTGCTGCTCAGTGTTGCAGTGCTGTAATCAAACAAGAAAATCTTCTAATATGCTGTCAACTTGCTGGAAAAATAATTCCAAAAAAAAAAAGACAACATTTTGAAAACAGAGGGATCAATGATGTGGAGGCGTATGGAAATCTTCTCTGAAGAGTCCAGTCCCAAAATGGGTCCAAAAGTCTACAACACGGCGTATTCCCAGGTGGTCACCCAGCCAGGTACTGACGCCGCCCAACAGGACTTGACTTCGGTGATCGGACGAGAACCGGTACGTTCCCTGTGGTGTGGTCGTAGACGAAAGAAACAACTCAAACCTTGCCCAATTGCTTGGACTCTCTTTTAAGTCTCTTAGAAGGAAGGCCTTTAATTGCTGTTGTGATGAATTTCCAATTACGTCTCGGCTACTTAACCCAGAGATTCCAAAGCCAGCTAAGACTTCAAATCACAAAAGGGCGATTCTCCAATGGTCAGTCATCAAAGCCACATTCAAGAGATTGCCTCCAGTGTGCTGCTCAGTGTTGCAGTGCTGTAATCAAACAAGAAAATCTTCTAATATGCTGTCAACTTGCTGGAAAAATAATTCCAAAAAAAAAAAGACAACATTTTGAAAACAGAGGGATCAATGATGTGGAGGCGTATGGAAATCTTCTCTGAAGAGTCCAGTCCCAAAATGGGTCCAAAAGTCTACAACACGGCGTATTCCCAGGTGGTCACCCAGCCAGGTACTGACGCCGCCCAACAGGACTTGACTTCGGTGATCGGACGAGAACCGGTACGTTCCCTGTGGTGTGGTCGTAGACGAAAGAAACAACTCAAACCTTGCCCAATTGCTTGGACTCTCTTTTAAGTCTCTTAGAAGGAAGGCCTTTAATTGCTGTTGTGATGAATTTCCAATTACGTCTCGGCTACTTAACCCAGAGATTCCAAAGCCAGCTAAGACTTCAAATCACAAAAGGGCGATTCTCCAATGGTCAGTCATCAAAGCCACATTCAAGAGATTGCCTCCAGTGTGCTGCTCAGTGTTGCAGTGCTGTAATCAAACAAGAAAATCTTCTAATATGCTGTCAACTTGCTGGAAAAATAATTCCAAAAAAAAAAGACAACATTTTGAAAACAGAGGGATCAATGATGTGGAGGCGTATGGAAATCTTCTCTGAAGAGTCCAGTCCCAAAATGGGTCCAAAAGTCTACAACACGGCGTATTCCCAGGTGGTCACCCAGCCAGGTACTGACGCCGCCCAACAGGACTTGACTTCGGTGATCGGACGAGAACCGGTACGTTCCCTGTGGTGTGGTCGTAGACGAAAGAAACAACTCAAACCTTGCCCAATTGCTTGGACTCTCTTTTAAGTCTCTTAGAAGGAAGGCCTTTAATTGCTGTTGTGATGAATTTCCAATTACGTCTCGGCTACTTAACCCAGAGATTCCAAAGCCAGCTAAGACTTCAAATCACAAAAGGGCGATTCTCCAATGGTCAGTCATCAAAGCCACATTCAAGAGATTGCCTCCAGTGTGCTGCTCAGTGTTGCAGTGCTGTAATCAAACAAGAAAATCTTCTAATATGCTGTCAACTTGCTGGAAAAATAATTCCAAAAAAAAAAAGACAACATTTTGAAAACAGAGGGATCAATGATGTGGAGGCGTATGGAAATCTTCTCTGAAGAGTCCAGTCCCAAAATGGGTCCAAAAGTCTACAACACGGCGTATTCCCAGGTGGTCACCCAGCCAGGTACTGACGCCGCCCAACAGGACTTGACTTCGGTGATCGGACGAGAACCGGTACGTTCCCTGTGGTGTGGTCGTAGACGAAAGAAACAACTCAAACCTTGCCCAATTGCTTGGACTCTCTTTTAAGTCTCTTAGAAGGAAGGCCTTTAATTGCTGTTGTGATGAATTTCCAATTACGTCTCGGCTACTTAACCCAGAGATTCCAAAGCCAGCTAAGACTTCAAATCACAAAAGGGCGATTCTCCAATGGTCAGTCATCAAAGCCACATTCAAGAGATTGCCTCCAGTGTGCTGCTCAGTGTTGCAGTGCTGTAATCAAACAAGAAAATCTTCTAATATGCTGTCAACTTGCTGGAAAAATAATTCCAAAAAAAAAAAGACAACATTTTGAAAACAGAGGGATCAATGATGTGGAGGCGTATGGAAATCTTCTCTGAAGAGTCCAGTCCCAAAATGGGTCCAAAAGTCTACAACACGGCGTATTCCCAGGTGGTCACCCAGCCAGGTACTGACGCCGCCCAACAGGACTTGACTTCGGTGATCGGACGAGAACCGGTACGTTCCCTGTGGTGTGGTCGTAGACGAAAGAAACAACTCAAACCTTGCCCAATTGCTTGGACTCTCTTTTAAGTCTCTTAGAAGGAAGGCCTTTAATTGCTGTTGTGATGAATTTCCAATTACGTCTCGGCTACTTAACCCAGAGATTCCAAAGCCAGCTAAGACTTCAAATCACAAAAGGGCGATTCTCCAATGGTCAGTCATCAAAGCCACATTCAAGAGATTGCCTCCAGTGTGCTGCTCAGTGTTGCAGTGCTGTAATCAAACAAGAAAATCTTCTAATATGCTGTCAACTTGCTGGAAAAATAATTCCAAAAAAAAAAAGACAACATTTTGAAAACAGAGGGATCAATGATGTGGAGGCGTATGGAAATCTTCTCTGAAGAGTCCAGTCCCAAAATGGGTCCAAAAGTCTACAACACGGCGTATTCCCAGGTGGTCACCCAGCCAGGTACTGACGCCGCCCAACAGGACTTGACTTCGGTGATCGGACGAGAACCGGTACGTTCCCTGTGGTGTGGTCGTAGACGAAAGAAACAACTCAAACCTTGCCCAATTGCTTGGACTCTCTTTTAAGTCTCTTAGAAGGAAGGCCTTTAATTGCTGTTGTGATGAATTTCCAATTACGTCTCGGCTACTTAACCCAGAGATTCCAAAGCCAGCTAAGACTTCAAATCACAAAAGGGCGATTCTCCAATGGTCAGTCATCAAAGCCACATTCAAGAGATTGCCTCCAGTGTGCTGCTCAGTGTTGCAGTGCTGTAATCAAACAAGAAAATCTTCTAATATGCTGTCAACTTGCTGGAAAAATAATTCCAAAAAAAAAAAGACAACATTTTGAAAACAGAGGGATCAATGATGTGGAGGCGTATGGAAATCTTCTCTGAAGAGTCCAGTCCCAAAATGGGTCCAAAAGTCTACAACACGGCGTATTCCCAGGTGGTCACCCAGCCAGGTACTGACGCCGCCCAACAGGACTTGACTTCGGTGATCGGACGAGAACCGGTACGTTCCCTGTGGTGTGGTCGTAGACGAAAGAAACAACTCAAACCTTGCCCAATTGCTTGGACTCTCTTTTAAGTCTCTTAGAAGGAAGGCCTTTAATTGCTGTTGTGATGAATTTCCAATTACGTCTCGGCTACTTAACCCAGAGATTCCAAAGCCAGCTAAGACTTCAAATCACAAAAGGGCGATTCTCCAATGGTCAGTCATCAAAGCCACATTCAAGAGATTGCCTCCAGTGTGCTGCTCAGTGTTGCAGTGCTGTAATCAAACAAGAAAATCTTCTAATATGCTGTCAACTTGCTGGAAAAATAATTCCAAAAAAAAAAAGACAACATTTTGAAAACAGAGGGATCAATGATGTGGAGGCGTATGGAAATCTTCTCTGAAGAGTCCAGTCCCAAAATGGGTCCAAAAGTCTACAACACGGCGTATTCCCAGGTGGTCACCCAGCCAGGTACTGACGCCGCCCAACAGGACTTGACTTCGGTGATCGGACGAGAACCGGTACGTTCCCTGTGGTGTGGTCGTAGACGAAAGAAACAACTCAAACCTTGCCCAATTGCTTGGACTCTCTTTTAAGTCTCTTAGAAGGAAGGCCTTTAATTGCTGTTGTGATGAATTTCCAATTACGTCTCGGCTACTTAACCCAGAGATTCCAAAGCCAGCTAAGACTTCAAATCACAAAAGGGCGATTCTCCAATGGTCAGTCATCAAAGCCACATTCAAGAGATTGCCTCCAGTGTGCTGCTCAGTGTTGCAGTGCTGTAATCAAACAAGAAAATCTTCTAATATGCTGTCAACTTGCTGGAAAAATAATTCCAAAAAAAAAAAGACAACATTTTGAAAACAGAGGGATCAATGATGTGGAGGCGTATGGAAATCTTCTCTGAAGAGTCCAGTCCCAAAATGGGTCCAAAAGTCTACAACACGGCGTATTCCCAGGTGGTCACCCAGCCAGGTACTGACGCCGCCCAACAGGACTTGACTTCGGTGATCGGACGAGAACCGGTACGTTCCCTGTGGTGTGGTCGTAGACGAAAGAAACAACTCAAACCTTGCCCAATTGCTTGGACTCTCTTTTAAGTCTCTTAGAAGGAAGGCCTTTAATTGCTGTTGTGATGAATTTCCAATTACGTCTCGGCTACTTAACCCAGAGATTCCAAAGCCAGCTAAGACTTCAAATCACAAAAGGGCGATTCTCCAATGGTCAGTCATCAAAGCCACATTCAAGAGATTGCCTCCAGTGTGCTGCTCAGTGTTGCAGTGCTGTAATCAAACAAGAAAATCTTCTAATATGCTGTCAACTTGCTGGAAAAATAATTCCAAAAAAAAAAAGACAACATTTTGAAAACAGAGGGATCAATGATGTGGAGGCGTATGGAAATCTTCTCTGAAGAGTCCAGTCCCAAAATGGGTCCAAAAGTCTACAACACGGCGTATTCCCAGGTGGTCACCCAGCCAGGTACTGACGCCGCCCAACAGGACTTGACTTCGGTGATCGGACGAGAACCGGTACGTTCCCTGTGGTGTGGTCGTAGACGAAAGAAACAACTCAAACCTTGCCCAATTGCTTGGACTCTCTTTTAAGTCTCTTAGAAGGA
>NW_027670850.1:0-47638 GCF_964199315.1 Orbicella franksi
CTTAAGGTTCAAATGAGAATCATTCAATGAATAAAAATTATAAGGTCTGATTAACTAAGACAATCTCAAGACATCCAAAGCCTTTACAAGTCCTATTCAGAGGGATCCAAGAGTCACTTCTCAACTTTCTTAAGAGTTCAAATGAGAATCAATTCAATGAGAATAAAAATTATAAGGTCTGATTAACTAAGAAATTCTCAAGACATCTATGACACGCGCTGACTTGAAAATTAAGGCTTCAAAGCCTGATGGCATGTACAATAAAAGGCAAGTCTGCAGCTTTGATCATGCACCCCCCTCCCTATTAATTCACTTCTCAACTTTCTATGAAGAGTTCAAATGAGAATCAATTCACTGAGAATAAACTAAGATCCTATTCAGAGGGATCCAAGAGTCACTTCTCAACTTTCTTAAGAGTTCAAATGAGAATCAATTCAATGAGAATAAAAATTATAAGGTCTGATTAACTAAGAAATTCTCAAGACATCTATGACACGCGCTGACTTGAAAATTAAGGCTTCAAAGCCTGATGGCATGTACAATAAAAGGCAAGTCTGCAGCTTTGATCATGCACCCCCCTCCCTATTAATTCACTTCTCAACTTTCTATGAAGAGTTCAAATGAGAATCAATTCACTGAGAATAAACTAAGATCCTATTCAGAGGGATCCAAGAGTCACTTCTCAACTTTCTTAAGAGTTCAAATGAGAATCAATTCAATGAGAATAAAAATTATAAGGTCTGATTAACTAAGAAATTCTCAAGACATCTATGACACGCGCTGACTTGAAAATTAAGGCTTCAAAGCCTGATGGCATGTACAATAAAAGGCAAGTCTGCAGCTTTGATCATGCACCCCCCTCCCTATTAATTCACTTCTCAACTTTCTATGAAGAGTTCAAATGAGAATCAATTCACTGAGAATAAACTAAGATCCTATTCAGAGGGATCCAAGAGTCACTTCTCAACTTTCTTAAGAGTTCAAATGAGAA
This sequence comes from Orbicella franksi, assembly GCF_964199315.1. Taxonomy (NCBI): domain Eukaryota; kingdom Metazoa; phylum Cnidaria; class Anthozoa; order Scleractinia; family Merulinidae; genus Orbicella; species Orbicella franksi. Next base: position 992 of record NW_027670850.1, read on the forward strand.
TCAATTCAATGAGAATAAAAATTATAAGGTCTGATTAACTAAGAAATTCTCAAGACATCTATGACACGCGCTGACTTGAAAATTAAGGCTTCAAAGCCTGATGGCATGTACAATAAAAGGCAAGTCTGCAGCTTTGATCATGCACCCCCCTCCCTATTAATTCACTTCTCAACTTTCTATGAAGAGTTCAAATGAGAATCAATTCACTGAGAATAAACTAAGATCCTATTCAGAGGGATCCAAGAGTCACTTCTCAACTTTCTTAAGAGTTCAAATGAGAATCAATTCAATGAGAATAAAAATTATAAGGTCTGATTAACTAAGAAATTCTCAAGACATCTATGACACGCGCTGACTTGAAAATTAAGGCTTCAAAGCCTGATGGCATGTACAATAAAAGGCAAGTCTGCAGCTTTGATCATGCACCCCCCTCCCTATTAATTCACTTCTCAACTTTCTATGAAGAGTTCAAATGAGAATCAATTCACTGAGAATAAACTAAGATCCTATTCAGAGGGATCCAAGAGTCACTTCTCAACTTTCTTAAGAGTTCAAATGAGAATCAATTCAATGAGAATAAAAATTATAAGGTCTGATTAACTAAGAAATTCTCAAGACATCTATGACACGCGCTGACTTGAAAATTAAGGCTTCAAAGCCTGATGGCATGTACAATAAAAGGCAAGTCTGCAGCTTTGATCATGCACCCCCCTCCCTATTAATTCACTTCTCAACTTTCTATGAAGAGTTCAAATGAGAATCAATTCACTGAGAATAAACTAAGATCCTATTCAGAGGGATCCAAGAGTCACTTCTCAACTTTCTTAAGAGTTCAAATGAGAATCAATTCAATGAGAATAAAAATTATAAGGTCTGATTAACTAAGAAATTCTCAAGACATCTATGACACGCGCTGACTTGAAAATTAAGGCTTCAAAGCCTGATGGCATGTACAATAAAAGGCAAGTCTGCAGCTTTGATCATGCACCCCCCTCCCTATTAATTCACTTCTCAACTTTCTATGAAGAGTTCAAATGAGAATCAATTCACTGAGAATAAACTAAGATCCTATTCAGAGGGATCCAAGAGTCACTTCTCAACTTTCTTAAGAGTTCAAATGAGAATCAATTCAATGAGAATAAAAATTATAAGGTCTGATTAACTAAGACATTCTCAAGACATCTATGACACGCGCTGACTTGAAAATTAAGGCTTCAAAGCCTGATGGCATGTACAATAAAAGGCAAGTCTGCAGCTTTGATCATGCACCCCCCTCCCTATTAATTCACTTCTCAACTTTCTATGAAGAGTTCAAATGAGAATCAATTCACTGAGAATAAACTAAGATCCTATTCAGAGGGATCCAAGAGTCACTTCTCAACTTTCTTAAGAGTTCAAATGAGAATCAATTCAATGAGAATAAAAATTATAAGGTCTGATTAACTAAGAAATTCTCAAGACATCTATGACACGCGCTGACTTGAAAATTAAGGCTTCAAAGCCTGATGGCATGTACAATAAAAGGCAAGTCTGCAGCTTTGATCATGCACCCCCCTCCCTATTAATTCACTTCTCAACTTTCTATGAAGAGTTCAAATGAGAATCAATTCACTGAGAATAAACTAAGATCCTATTCAGAGGGATCCAAGAGTCACTTCTCAACTTTCTTAAGAGTTCAAATGAGAATCAATTCAATGAGAATAAAAATTATAAGGTCTGATTAACTAAGAAATTCTCAAGACATCTATGACACGCGCTGACTTGAAAATTAAGGCTTCAAAGCCTGATGGCATGTACAATAAAAGGCAAGTCTGCAGCTTTGATCATGCACCCCCCTCCCTATTAATTCACTTCTCAACTTTCTATGAAGAGTTCAAATGAGAATCAATTCACTGAGAATAAACTAAGATCCTATTCAGAGGGATCCAAGAGTCACTTCTCAACTTTCTTAAGAGTTCAAATGAGAATCAATTCAATGAGAATAAAAATTATAAGGTCTGATTAACTAAGAAATTCTCAAGACATCTATGACACGCGCTGACTTGAAAATTAAGGCTTCAAAGCCTGATGGCATGTACAATAAAAGGCAAGTCTGCAGCTTTGATCATGCACCCCCCTCCCTATTAATTCACTTCTCAACTTTCTATGAAGAGTTCAAATGAGAATCAATTCACTGAGAATAAACTAAGATCCTATTCAGAGGGATCCAAGAGTCACTTCTCAACTTTCTTAAGAGTTCAAATGAGAATCAATTCAATGAGAATAAAAATTATAAGGTCTGATTAACTAAGAAATTCTCAAGACATCTATGACACGCGCTGACTTGAAAATTAAGGCTTCAAAGCCTGATGGCATGTACAATAAAAGGCAAGTCTGCAGCTTTGATCATGCACCCCCCTCCCTATTAATTCACTTCTCAACTTTCTATGAAGAGTTCAAATGAGAATCAATTCACTGAGAATAAACTAAGATCCTATTCAGAGGGATCCAAGAGTCACTTCTCAACTTTCTTAAGAGTTCAAATGAGAATCAATTCAATGAGAATAAAAATTATAAGGTCTGATTAACTAAGAAATTCTCAAGACATCTATGACACGCGCTGACTTGAAAATTAAGGCTTCAAAGCCTGATGGCATGTACAATAAAAGGCAAGTCTGCAGCTTTGATCATGCACCCCCCTCCCTATTAATTCACTTCTCAACTTTCTATGAAGAGTTCAAATGAGAATCAATTCACTGAGAATAAACTAAGATCCTATTCAGAGGGATCCAAGAGTCACTTCTCAACTTTCTTAAGAGTTCAAATGAGAATCAATTCAATGAGAATAAAAATTATAAGGTCTGATTAACTAAGAAATTCTCAAGACATCTATGACACGCGCTGACTTGAAAATTAAGGCTTCAAAGCCTGATGGCATGTACAATAAAAGGCAAGTCTGCAGCTTTGATCATGCACCCCCCTCCCTATTAATTCACTTCTCAACTTTCTATGAAGAGTTCAAATGAGAATCAATTCACTGAGAATAAACTAAGATCCTATTCAGAGGGATCCAAGAGTCACTTCTCAACTTTCTTAAGAGTTCAAATGAGAATCAATTCAATGAGAATAAAAATTATAAGGTCTGATTAACTAAGAAATTCTCAAGACATCTATGACACGCGCTGACTTGAAAATTAAGGCTTCAAAGCCTGATGGCATGTACAATAAAAGGCAAGTCTGCAGCTTTGATCATGCACCCCCCTCCCTATTAATTCACTTCTCAACTTTCTATGAAGAGTTCAAATGAGAATCAATTCACTGAGAATAAACTAAGATCCTATTCAGAGGGATCCAAGAGTCACTTCTCAACTTTCTTAAGAGTTCAAATGAGAATCAATTCAATGAGAATAAAAATTATAAGGTCTGATTAACTAAGAAATTCTCAAGACATCTATGACACGCGCTGACTTGAAAATTAAGGCTTCAAAGCCTGATGGCATGTACAATAAAAGGCAAGTCTGCAGCTTTGATCATGCACCCCCCTCCCTATTAATTCACTTCTCAACTTTCTATGAAGAGTTCAAATGAGAATAAATTCACTGAGAATAAACTAAGATCCTATTCAGAGGGATCCAAGAGTCACTTCTCAACTTTCTTAAGAGTTCAAATGAGAATCAATTCAATGAGAATAAAAATTATAAGGTCTGATTAACTAAGAAATTCTCAAGACATCTATGACACGCGCTGACTTGAAAATTAAGGCTTCAAAGCCTGATGGCATGTACAATAAAAGGCAAGTCTGCAGCTTTGATCATGCACCCCCCTCCCTATTAATTCACTTCTCAACTTTCTATGAAGAGTTCAAATGAGAATCAATTCACTGAGAATAAACTAAGATCCTATTCAGAGGGATCCAAGAGTCACTTCTCAACTTTCTTAAGAGTTCAAATGAGAATCAATTCAATGAGAATAAAAATTATAAGGTCTGATTAACTAAGAAATTCTCAAGACATCTATGACACGCGCTGACTTGAAAATTAAGGCTTCAAAGCCTGATGGCATGTACAATAAAAGGCAAGTCTGCAGCTTTGATCATGCACCCCCCTCCCTATTAATTCACTTCTCAACTTTCTATGAAGAGTTCAAATGAGAATCAATTCACTGAGAATAAACTAAGATCCTATTCAGAGGGATCCAAGAGTCACTTCTCAACTTTCTTAAGAGTTCAAATGAGAATCAATTCAATGAGAATAAAAATTATAAGGTCTGATTAACTAAGAAATTCTCAAGACATCTATGACACGCGCTGACTTGAAAATTAAGGCTTCAAAGCCTGATGGCATGTACAATAAAAGGCAAGTCTGCAGCTTTGATCATGCACCCCCCTCCCTATTAATTCACTTCTCAACTTTCTATGAAGAGTTCAAATGAGAATCAATTCACTGAGAATAAACTAAGATCCTATTCAGAGGGATCCAAGAGTCACTTCTCAACTTTCTTAAGAGTTCAAATGAGAATCAATTCAATGAGAATAAAAATTATAAGGTCTGATTAACTAAGAAATTCTCAAGACATCTATGACACGCGCTGACTTGAAAATTAAGGCTTCAAAGCCTGATGGCATGTACAATAAAAGGCAAGTCTGCAGCTTTGATCATGCACCCCCCTCCCTATTAATTCACTTCTCAACTTTCTATGAAGAGTTCAAATGAGAATCAATTCACTGAGAATAAACTAAGATCCTATTCAGAGGGATCCAAGAGTCACTTCTCAACTTTCTTAAGAGTTCAAATGAGAATCAATTCACTGCTTAATAAGCTGTCTGACTGCATTTGGCATGAAATAAGGTCTGATTAACTAAGAAATTCTCACGACATCTAGTCTGATTAATAACAATAATAATTAAAATAATAAAAAGGTTCTCATTGCACATTGAGAATGCTCAATGCTCTTACAATTGCATATGATTAAAAAGAATAAAAAAACCTAGTTAAAAGATGGAAATATGAAAATCTATGAGTAGGTTAAAAACTATTACTACTACTATTGTTGATTAACTAAGAAATTCTCTGGACATACATTGCACGTGCCTTCTCATGGTTAGAATTGACGGACATGACTTTTTCAGTGACTTGGAAATTAATGGTTCAGTCTCTGAGCTGCTTGTTAGAGTGGAATTCGTTTTCCGAGATTAAGTTTTATTTTGGTCAGTACTACAAGGTCATGTAGTTTCGTCAATCTGTGGAAGAGCCACGAGTGGAACCTAGAGTTGTGACTTGGAGTGTGTATAGTGTTGTAACTAAGTTAACAACTGCAGATTTATAGACAATTAATCAGTCAATCAGCCTTTATTATAAAACAATAGTTTTTAAAGGTACAAAGCTAGTGGGTCATTTACGAAAGTAAGGAAGGAACTTTATTTTACCAGGGTAGCCCATTCAGCAATGAGGCTGGCATCCATAAGGACCCTGGGGAATAAAGATATGTACAGTGATCAGCTCTCATTATGGATGAAAGGATCTGTTAGGATCTTGTTTGAAACCTAAAATATATACAATAAGTATATTAATTAACTGATAAGAATTACCAGCTTGAAAAGTTCATGCTTAGTATAATTTTTAACACCCACATATCAGTATGAAAGTGACAAAGGTATGTGGGTATGAAAGACAAGTGACAAAGTTACCTTTCGGTCGGTAAGAATCTTTAGTTTGCTATGAAATAATACTGAATAAAAACTGGTATAAACTGCACATCAGAGTAATTTCGAAGATTTCAGTTGACCAAGTTGTTAGAATGTTTTGATGTGCTACACTACACCATCACTCAGTGTTCACAGAAAAAAAGCAAGAGACCAAAATTATACTTAAAATTCGGGAAATAATAATATGGGGGCATAATGAATAATTCGAAACATCGCTATGCTAAAAGATATGTTTCTATACTTAATAAATGTTACGATCTCACCCGCAAATGTCAATATCGCTAAGATAAAAATTCGCTCTTTATATAAACGAAGATCTAGCTCGAATTTGACAATTGTATTAAAGCACAATGCCTAGAAATCGAGGTCCAGTACCACTCAACTTCCTTGGAGACGCCTGGACATGCCCTATGCATAACTAATGAGCAAATGAAACACGCTTGTGCTTCATTTGGGATTAATGTTTCTCAATAATTTTCATTGAAGTGTTGTGGTGTAATCTATAAATCTGTCTTTGGTGAGAAACACCAAAATAAAGTCCATCCATTGACCTAACAACTTTGTTTGTTTTACGGTCAATTCTTACTGATGTGACGATAGCATTACCAAGTAAAAAAGTCGGATCAAAATTAAAAAACGTAACTGAAATAGCAATTATTACAAGGCTATTAAGAATACCTTTCTCATTGCGTGATTCAACGTAGATCGACCGTCCACTTCTCTGCGACTCAAGTCATTTCTCTTTGATAGCAAAAAGGGAAACTTAGCGTACTTAGGACACTCAAATATACTAGCCAGCTTCCGTACCGCACTTCAAAGAGCGAAAAACATTCGCAAATCTTCGTTACGTTCCGCCATGTTGCACGACTGTTGACCCCATGTGGTTTGATCACGTGATATGAAAGGACCATACGAATACATGCGAGTAACATACGAGAACATACGAGAACATACGAGTACATACGAGTAACGTACGAATACATACGAGTAACATATAGGTACATACGAGTAACATATAGGTACATACGAGTAACATTCAAGAAATAGAAAACATGTACCGTGTTTCTGTCGAGTTATAGAAACACCAGAGGAAGTTTGGGAGAACGAGAAATGCTGTGGGAAGGCGAGCCGCAAGCGAGTGTTTCCACAGCTTTTTTGTCCCCTGGGTGTTGTGCTAGAATCATGAGTGGACAACTTCCGGAACTGAAACGGGGGTACTGGAACAAAGGTGTTCAAGACCGCGTTACCCCATCTCACAGGTTAAATGTAATTACTGTCCTGAAAAGTTTACAAAAATTGCTAATACAAATTGTCCTTTCAACACAATTTAATTCCTTGAACTCAGTAACCTTTACATTGCAGACAACAAAGATAAGATAACAATGCTAAAGCTATCTAATACTACGTCTTCTCTAAGTAAAAAACGTAGTGACCCTATGATCAACAGATGAATTCTTGTCGCTATCTAAAACCCATTTGCTTTAATAACAACGATAACAGATTTCCTGTGGCGCGTAGTTCAGAACGCGACAATTGTTAAAAAAAGATAAGCGTTAAAATGACAATAGAAACCGAAATGGACCGTCTTAAAAAGACAGTCTCAGCCGACTCAATAATGAAAACCTTTTTTATTAATCTCCAGGCCGTGTTGAAAAACAAAATGTTGATCATTGGGCACATTTCTATAATTATGATGAGAACAAGAAAAGTTTAAAGAGCGATTTCTGTATGGCCTGGAAAAACACTGGCGGTTTTCCCGAGTTTTCGCAATCTGTTTCATTATAGACGGAGAGAACTATATTTGATTAACCAATAAGAAAGACCTCGCGCCGTTAACTCCGTTCACGAAACAAATCAAATTGCTTCGTTTTAGTTTATCTAGATCATACAGAAATCGTTCGAGCATCTCCGTCATCAGACTATAAGCACATATCAAACTCAAACGCGCTTGATTATAATAGCTATATAATGGATATACATGCCAGAAAATCTATTAATAACAAAACTACGAAATGTTTAAAAGGACTCAGTACTAAAGTATTTAAACTTATATAAAGAAGCTAAGTTGCTTGATAATATATTGGAAAATATTCTAAAAAGTGTAAAAAAGAGTTGACAATTTAAAGCTCTTCATAATGAGCTCCTTATCTTCTCCACATTCTTCGATAGTCTGACCAACCAGGTGGAGGTACTAGGTTAGGCAAGAAATCCCATAATTCATCTGCTATTTGAGCAGGAGACTTAGCAACGAACGTTTCAAATTCTAACCGAAATAAGAAAACACCCTCCGGAATGCACGAAGGTTCGAGTTCGCCCTTATTAATGGCATAAATTTCCTGTCTACAATGGGGGCATTTTCTTTTACTGGTACTCGCATGCTGAAAACATTTTAGCAAACAGCTCTCGTGCATAAAAACCTTGCAACAAGGAAGTCTACGAGAAGCCAGTGGCCCCGGAGTGTAACAAATCAAACACTTTGTTTGCAGAAAAGTTTGCAAACGTTGTTGATCTCTTTGGACATTTTTGCGCTTTTTACCCATTGCGGGTCTGAATTTTGTAGATTCACCTAAAAAACTCTAACTCAATATTTCTCTGCTCAGTGGCAGTAATGGCTTCTCAAAGAAACCAAAAGGTGTCAGAATTAATATTCCGACAGGGTACCCTCTATAAATTGCCTATTGCAATGTACGTCCTCGGGTCTCTATCAGAAATTACCAATTATTAATTGCCTCTGAATCACAAACAAAACAAAGAAAATTTTGGACAGCAGAACTGTTTTCTGTATACATTCAGACGAGAATCAACAGAGTTTTCTAATTAAACGCCAACTGAGTTTAATTCCCTATTTCCTCTAATTAGGTGCCCTAATAACAACCGCCTCTAAAATGTTAGTCGACTTAACGTTCAATGCCTTGGGCGATGTCAAGATCCAGTCGAAAAGGCGAAATTTGAAATTAATGTTCAGGACGCTGGTTCAAGGAAACGCAGTATTATAACTTAGAAAATCTCTTGGTTTCTCCCGACGATCCCAGGCAACCCTCGATTTGACACGACATTTCGTGGGTAAATGGAACATGCATGTTTTGACTTGGATTTTCAGAACAGCGAGAAATCCGTACACGGCTTATTTGACGCGAATGGCGTTCAATTCAGCGCCATATGCCAGTTTTTGACTTAAGTTTTTAGTGCAGCGAGCAATCCGTAAAGCTCATTTGACACGAATGGAGTTCCATTCAGTGCAAATGCAAGTTATTTCTGTTTTCATTAACGAGGTTTGAAAAAAAATTTAGGCAGCTAAATTTGAAAAAAAAGCATCACACAAATATAGCTATTGCTCGTTTTTATAATTTCAGATGTAACGGATAGAGTCAACGGAATCATGCTGTTATGTGTCAACATTGCTATAACGACTCTAAAAATGATTTGAAAACGTTTTTTTTAAAATCATTTTTCTCTGAAAATGACTAGAAAATGATTTTCGATGCGATGTTAGACAGAAACAGCTGATTTCAGTCGCTGATAAATCTCTTTCTTGGCACTCCGAAGCTCATAACTGCCTTCGTCTCGCTTATAAGTGACATCCAGTGGGTAGATGAGACTCGAAACCTTCTCCTCCCAGACCGAATGGCCAACCTGAAACTTGAAGTGGTTTGGCTTGCCTTCTATTTGCTTTAGCCACGCCAAGCGCACGCTCTGACCATCTGCGCTGTACTTTAAAACCTTAGCCAAGAATATCTCGGGCGATTTAGCTCGTGCATCAGCCGGTATAAGAGCGCATATTTCTCCAGGAGCGGGTAGATCACGTTCTTCCCCTGATGAATCATCCTCGACTTCGTCGTCAACATTGCAAGATGTACCTGGAACGTCGTCCACTATGGCGTTAACTGCTGATTGATTAAGGTAGTGCAATGCGCGTTTCGTTCTTTCCTGTTGACTTCTTTTGTCGTAGACCTGCATTTGAGTGCGCAAACTGTGCTTACAGACACGAGCTAAGCTTTCTGCCAGCTGTACATCGGAACTTTCTTTGCTAGACCTAAAGTTTTCCACCAATGCGTGTCGCATTTCGTTCATTGTGCAGTGAAAGCCGAGATTCTCCCGAAAGATTTTCGCCAAGTAACTGGAGAAAGATCCCGGTGATTTAAAAAATGAGCCTCGGTTGTTGACAAAAAAAAAGTCATGACTACAGCCCCGGGGTATGAGCTTTAGTCGCGACCGTTCGACGTAACGCTTAACATGAAAATCCACGAAATGAAATTCGCTCATTTCTATGACATTCGGACCGTATCTTTTCACCGTTTTGTAACCTTTCTCGACGAGACGGGTGACTCCGTTTTTCGCAAACACCATAAAGTTCTCTCCGTTCGGTAGCTTCCCGACGATTTCATCAACTTCGTTCTCTGGGATATCTGTAACGATGCGAAGGGTTCTGAACTCTTTAGCACGGCCTGGATTTATCGCAAAAAGTAGCAATAGTGTGAAATTCATGTGCAGACGTGCTTTCTGTCGCACATCGAGTTCGTCTTCGAATTGTTGATGAAGGGAACGGGTTAATTCTTGAAATTGCGGCCAAAACAGCCTTCTCTTCTCAGGTTCTTTGGTGGATTCCAAAACAGCATGCTCTCTGAGGAGTTGGTTCTGAAGGGCGCGAAGATCACTAATGCTATCCACTGCGTCATAATTTCCGCGACTCTCGTTTGCATGCAGGAATTTCGCAACCCTTATGAAGGACATTACATAAAGGGCAGCAGTGTTGTTCTTAACTCGCCGGCTATGCTTTATGTGCTTGATAAAGGATTCCACGATATTCATATTTTCCACCAATTCCAATCGAATGTCTAGCTTCAACGTGCGCGAACAATAAGCCAAAAAGATCACTAACCGTTCCAAAGTTTTCGCCCACGTGACATCCGACAGTTTGGACTGTCTGCGCTTAAAATTCAAGTCTGATTGAAAGAATTCCTTCATTTCACTCACACGTTTAACGACGTTGGGGAAGCAATCTATATCTATATCTTTTTTATGAAACAGCTCGACAATGCCATAATCTTGTTCGCCAGCGCTTTCTTCCTCCGGTGAGGACTCGAAATTGGTATCGCTGTCCGAGGAATAACTTGACTCGGGTTCCGAGTCTGTCGAAATCTGCTCATCGACTATTTGTTCCTGTGATTCTGAAAACCCAGTCATTGGCTTTTCTACGGCTAAACTTCCCGGAGAAGAATTCAAGAGATTTTCTACTAAGAAATTGGTACTTAACCCATGTTTTTTGGGAGGCATAGTGGACTCTACATTATCCCTTGAAAAAATGTCCCCTACGTTCTGACTTTGTCCTCCCCCGTGTGTGTAGTTAGTATCGATACTATCACTAAGATTACTTAAGAAAGGTCCATACAGTTTTTTAGAGTTTTCCTTTCTTTCTTCGCGTGAATCGTGATAAGCTTCAAGAATGACAACGTCTCGTTTGGAAATCAGCGAGAGGAATTTGTAACAGGCCAAGTAAGGTCTAGCAGTTCTCAACTTGTTCTGAATTTCTTGAGGCGCCTTCAACAGCTTAAGACCAAGATTTCTCATGCGACTTTTAATCGTACTTTTAGGAATGTTAGGAAATAGTTTATCGCAGACCTCAACGAAGACGAAGTGAAGACTTCCATAGCACGATACTGGTTCGATTTTCCGCTGTTGGATTGGGATTATTTCTTCGGAAACAGAGTACTGACTTTGGAAAGTTGCCTGTGGGGGGAAAGAGAGGTCTGTTAGTTTTTGGAAACCAAAATCCTACTTCATTCATCTGTGCGCCACAGAGTTGTGTACGCTATGCTCCACTCGCGCAAATGTGATATATTTCGGAGTTTTCACTAGCCCACAAGAAGGAAACTCAATACCCTTCAATATATTTTGATTTTGAAATAAATCACACTTGGTGCCATTGGCGTTTGCTTTATGCAAAAACCGCATAATTCGCCCGATCAAAGAATGATTTCACTCAAAATTAGCCATGCAGTGACTGCATTCCTTTGCATTTACTAAATGACCAGTTAAGTATTTAACCAGTTAAGTGCTTAACTAGCGCTTTCGTAATTGATTCGCACCTACTCATCAGTGAAATTTAGTAAAAGTTATCACGAGTACTTAATTAACTGTGACGGAGTTTTTGAGATGAACTAGTAACACCTGGTTTAAACTGAAATAAGTTATGTGATTTGAATCTTACCGTCTCCCTTCCATCCCATGAAGGTGGTGCAGGAATTCGTAATCCGATTGCGTCGAACGCTCCAGAGGTCTAAAAAACAGAATCGCAATTTAGATTTTCAGATAGTACAATTAAGTAGGTCAACATTGTTAGCTACTTTGCAACACGAGAAAGCGTCCAAGTTTAGTCTGTAAGCTTACTAATTTTATCTCTACATTCACCCACCGAGTGCAATGAATTCATTTCTCCAGTTGTTTTCGCTACGCTGTTTCCATCCGAAAAATGGGCCTAGCGGGGAACAAAAATAACAAAAAAATTATTATTTACCAGGGTTCGAACAAAACTCCCTCTCAATCATCTGATTATGGTACTCAATTTTAATGGCTTATTTACGTAGTCTGTTTCCCTAGCTGGGTATTTTAGCACAGAATAATTTCGGTACCAGAGCTCTTAAGTCGCTAGTGGTGTTTGATTTATAAAGAAGCTGTAGAATTTCGCTGGTGTTAAAATGATTTCATTCAAAATTATCAATGATAGCAGACAGCTTTACATTTACTTCGATGAGTATTAAGTATTTAAGCACTGAAATGTTGTTATAACCGGCGCTTTCGTAATCTGTGCGCAATTGTTTAAAGTGCTAAGAACTGAAATGAAACAAATACGATATGTGATTTTTATCTTACCGGCCTAAGGCGAAGTGCCGGACTTTGTAATCCGATTGCGTGAAGTGCCCGAGGTCTAAAAAAGAAACAGAAAAATCGAAATTTAGAGTTTCAAATAATACAATTAAAAAAGCCAACATTTAAGGCTCGAGTCTGGCTTTGCAAGACAACAAAGCTTCCTTGATTAGTTTGTAGCTTATTTTAAGACTACATTTACCTAGCAAGTGCCGCCGGAATTCTTTCCTCCAGATTGTATTGCTGCCTTACGCTGTTCGCATCCGGAAAATAGGTCTAGCAGAAAAAAAGATAACAAAAACACTAATTACTAACTGGAATTTGATAAACGTTAAGCACAACTCAACTAAGTGTTAAACTACTCTACTAAACTCCCCCTTAATTATGGAACTACATTTCAATATTTCATCGTCACCCAGATTTCCCATTTTACGCTTGAAATCTTAGCGGTAAAAAAATAGATTTCGAATGCTTGTATTATGGCCTTACTCTAGTTCATTGTATATTATTTCTATCTTGTTAAGCCCTCTTACCTTGTGCTGTTGACTGTTTGACGGCCTTGTTAGTAAGCACTCCAGGGGTGAAGAAATATCATTTTTAACAGTCTTCCATCACTGAATCGCTCTTTTTTAGTGTTAGCTGCGGAAGAGTGTTCTAAGGAAACCAAATTGCGTATCAGGAAGTGTTCCAAGTAAATTCTAGTTTATCCACAATTTCACATTGCAAAAACATGCCAAATAAACGAAGTTAAAATAAATAGCTCACAGGAAGGGGCGAGGCTTTTGTGGAGGAAAAATATGGCTTTTCTTTGTCAGCAAGAAAGCAACACGAGCAACCCGGCGTTGACGACTTGAACAGTTGTTCTAGTCGGTAAAAGATGTTGTTTACCTATTTTATGGTTCAAAATCAACTCACTTTTTCTCGACGACTATGGTAAAGCCGAGCTCCTTCTTCGCTTGAGATTCAGAAGATAATGAGGGCAAAGGAGCTTCTTGCTGGTACAAATCACCCAGTGTTATCTAGCGCGTTCATCAATGAAGCGACCACAATGTGCTCTGTGTCTTAAAACCTGAAGCCAGCTTTGACTCCTGAACTGAAAGCTTTGAGAAAAAAGGAAGAAATCTGTGAGATAACGTCATGGCACTTCACATCGCATCTTCCATTTCTCTCGTGGATACAAACTAGGAACAGATCAGAGCATACACCAAACAGCCATTGTTACTTTTTTGAAACAATGGGGTGTTTACTGAAGGACATATCCAATTCCTTTCAACAAGGCGATTTAAAGAAGGGACGGATTGAACAGAAGAACCTTGAAACACATTGGGTAGAAGTGATAAACCGTAGTTTAAAAACTTTCCCGAAGCCTGTTGTATAGTGTTATTTTATTGAATCTTTCTGAAAGGTATAGCATTCACTACCAGACAAGAAATTATCAATGCATACTTTTAAAGAGAGATACTATCTTCAGGAATGGAATGATCGAAAAGCTTTCGATCTGAGAACCATGCTTTTAAAGAGTCACGTTCATTCTCAAATGACGCGCTCATAAGGATCAACATTGACAGCTGTATTTACTGTGTACCGATAAGGTTAGTACAGCGTGATACTTAATATATTGCGTAAAATTAGTTGAAGATACCAAGAGATTTTATCGCATCACCGGTAACTAATCTCCGTGATCTAAAAAAGTCATTAAAAATAGACTGTTTTCACAATAGATCCAGTTCACAGTCAGTCAATAGATCCATCAAATTATGCATCAAGCAAGCAGTAAACAGCAAACGAGTGCTTACTTTTACTGGAAAAAAGGAAGTCGTCGGTGGACATCTTGTCTTGCAATCATTCACATGCAGACTTGGACACCAACATGGAGAAAAAATGCCTCGGGGAGGATATAGGCTGGATGTCAGACCGCAGTAAGGACAAATATGGACCATCCTAGAGCCCAGAGAGAAAGAGAGAGAGAGAGAGAACAAGAATTTATTGATTAAAAATCCTGGCTCATTAAAAAATACACACAGTCATTCCACCCAAGTAAAACAATGTCTCAACCAGGCTGACTCTATGTACCTGTCGACATTGCCGTCCGTATAACATGCATCTTCAAATTCTCCTCAACCCAAAGCTCAACCAAAAAAACTATTTCTCCAAGCCCACTACCAGTTTTCTATCAACATTCAAATCAAGTAATATTCACTTTTTCAGTGACTTGAAAATTAAGGCTTCAAACCCTCATGGCATGTACAATAAAAGGCAAGTCTGGAGGTTTGATCAAGCACCCCCGTCCCTATTAATTCACTTCTCAACTTTCTATGAAGAGTTCAAATGAGAATCAATTCACTGAGAATAAACTAAGATCCTATTCAGAGGGATCCAAGAGTCACTTCTCAACTTTCTTAAGAGTTCAAATGAGAATCAATTCAATGAGAATAAAAATTATAAGGTCTGATTAACTAAGAAATTCTCAAGACATCTATGACACGCGCTGACTTGAAAATTAAGGCTTCAAAGCCTGATGGCATGTACAATAAAAGGCAAGTCTGCAGCTTTGATCATGCACCCCCCTCCCTATTAATTCACTTCTCAACTTTCTATGAAGAGTTCAAATGAGAATCAATTCACTGAGAATAAACTAAGATCCTATTCAGAGGGATCCAAGAGTCACTTCTCAACTTTCTTAAGAGTTCAAATGAGAATCAATTCAATGAGAATAAAAATTATAAGGTCTGATTAACTAAGAAATTCTCAAGACATCTATGACACGCGCTGACTTGAAAATTAAGGCTTCAAAGCCTGATGGCATGTACAATAAAAGGCAAGTCTGCAGCTTTGATCATGCACCCCCCTCCCTATTAATTCACTTCTCAACTTTCTATGAAGAGTTCAAATGAGAATCAATTCACTGAGAATAAACTAAGATCCTATTCAGAGGGATCCAAGAGTCACTTCTCAACTTTCTTAAGAGTTCAAATGAGAATCAATTCAATGAGAATAAAAATTATAAGGTCTGATTAACTAAGAAATTCTCAAGACATCTATGACACGCGCTGACTTGAAAATTAAGGCTTCAAAGCCTGATGGCATGTACAATAAAAGGCAAGTCTGCAGCTTTGATCATGCACCCCCCTCCCTATTAATTCACTTCTCAACTTTCTATGAAGAGTTCAAATGAGAATCAATTCACTGAGAATAAACTAAGATCCTATTCAGAGGGATCCAAGAGTCACTTCTCAACTTTCTTAAGAGTTCAAATGAGAATCAATTCAATGAGAATAAAAATTATAAGGTCTGATTAACTAAGAAATTCTCAAGACATCTATGACACGCGCTGACTTGAAAATTAAGGCTTCAAAGCCTGATGGCATGTACAATAAAAGGCAAGTCTGCAGCTTTGATCATGCACCCCCCTCCCTATTAATTCACTTCTCAACTTTCTATGAAGAGTTCAAATGAGAATCAATTCACTGAGAATAAACTAAGATCCTATTCAGAGGGATCCAAGAGTCACTTCTCAACTTTCTTAAGAGTTCAAATGAGAATCAATTCAATGAGAATAAAAATTATAAGGTCTGATTAACTAAGAAATTCTCAAGACATCTATGACACGCGCTGACTTGAAAATTAAGGCTTCAAAGCCTGATGGCATGTACAATAAAAGGCAAGTCTGCAGCTTTGATCATGCACCCCCCTCCCTATTAATTCACTTCTCAACTTTCTATGAAGAGTTCAAATGAGAATCAATTCACTGAGAATAAACTAAGATCCTATTCAGAGGGATCCAAGAGTCACTTCTCAACTTTCTTAAGAGTTCAAATGAGAATCAATTCAATGAGAATAAAAATTATAAGGTCTGATTAACTAAGAAATTCTCAAGACATCTATGACACGCGCTGACTTGAAAATTAAGGCTTCAAAGCCTGATGGCATGTACAATAAAAGGCAAGTCTGCAGCTTTGATCATGCACCCCCCTCCCTATTAATTCACTTCTCAACTTTCTATGAAGAGTTCAAATGAGAATCAATTCACTGAGAATAAACTAAGATCCTATTCAGAGGGATCCAAGAGTCACTTCTCAACTTTCTTAAGAGTTCAAATGAGAATCAATTCAATGAGAATAAAAATTATAAGGTCTGATTAACTAAGAAATTCTCAAGACATCTATGACACGCGCTGACTTGAAAATTAAGGCTTCAAAGCCTGATGGCATGTACAATAAAAGGCAAGTCTGCAGCTTTGATCATGCACCCCCCTCCCTATTAATTCACTTCTCAACTTTCTATGAAGAGTTCAAATGAGAATCAATTCACTGAGAATAAACTAAGATCCTATTCAGAGGGATCCAAGAGTCACTTCTCAACTTTCTTAAGAGTTCAAATGAGAATCAATTCAATGAGAATAAAAATTATAAGGTCTGATTAACTAAGAAATTCTCAAGACATCTATGACACGCGCTGACTTGAAAATTAAGGCTTCAAAGCCTGATGGCATGTACAATAAAAGGCAAGTCTGCAGCTTTGATCATGCACCCCCCTCCCTATTAATTCACTTCTCAACTTTCTATGAAGAGTTCAAATGAGAATCAATTCACTGAGAATAAACTAAGATCCTATTCAGAGGGATCCAAGAGTCACTTCTCAACTTTCTTAAGAGTTCAAATGAGAATCAATTCAATGAGAATAAAAATTATAAGGTCTGATTAACTAAGAAATTCTCAAGACATCTATGACACGCGCTGACTTGAAAATTAAGGCTTCAAAGCCTGATGGCATGTACAATAAAAGGCAAGTCTGCAGCTTTGATCATGCACCCCCCTCCCTATTAATTCACTTCTCAACTTTCTATGAAGAGTTCAAATGAGAATCAATTCACTGAGAATAAACTAAGATCCTATTCAGAGGGATCCAAGAGTCACTTCTCAACTTTCTTAAGAGTTCAAATGAGAATCAATTCAATGAGAATAAAAATTATAAGGTCTGATTAACTAAGAAATTCTCAAGACATCTATGACACGCGCTGACTTGAAAATTAAGGCTTCAAAGCCTGATGGCATGTACAATAAAAGGCAAGTCTGCAGCTTTGATCATGCACCCCCCTCCCTATTAATTCACTTCTCAACTTTCTATGAAGAGTTCAAATGAGAATCAATTCACTGAGAATAAACTAAGATCCTATTCAGAGGGATCCAAGAGTCACTTCTCAACTTTCTTAAGAGTTCAAATGAGAATCAATTCAATGAGAATAAAAATTATAAGGTCTGATTAACTAAGAAATTCTCAAGACATCTATGACACGCGCTGACTTGAAAATTAAGGCTTCAAAGCCTGATGGCATGTACAATAAAAGGCAAGTCTGCAGCTTTGATCATGCACCCCCCTCCCTATTAATTCACTTCTCAACTTTCTATGAAGAGTTCAAATGAGAATCAATTCACTGAGAATAAACTAAGATCCTATTCAGAGGGATCCAAGAGTCACTTCTCAACTTTCTTAAGAGTTCAAATGAGAATCAATTCAATGAGAATAAAAATTATAAGGTCTGATTAACTAAGAAATTCTCAAGACATCTATGACACGCGCTGACTTGAAAATTAAGGCTTCAAAGCCTGATGGCATGTACAATAAAAGGCAAGTCTGCAGCTTTGATCATGCACCCCCCTCCCTATTAATTCACTTCTCAACTTTCTATGAAGAGTTCAAATGAGAATAAATTCACTGAGAATAAACTAAGATCCTATTCAGAGGGATCCAAGAGTCACTTCTCAACTTTCTTAAGAGTTCAAATGAGAATCAATTCAATGAGAATAAAAATTATAAGGTCTGATTAACTAAGAAATTCTCAAGACATCTATGACACGCGCTGACTTGAAAATTAAGGCTTCAAAGCCTGATGGCATGTACAATAAAAGGCAAGTCTGCAGCTTTGATCATGCACCCCCCTCCCTATTAATTCACTTCTCAACTTTCTATGAAGAGTTCAAATGAGAATCAATTCACTGAGAATAAACTAAGATCCTATTCAGAGGGATCCAAGAGTCACTTCTCAACTTTCTTAAGAGTTCAAATGAGAATCAATTCAATGAGAATAAAAATTATAAGGTCTGATTAACTAAGAAATTCTCAAGACATCTATGACACGCGCTGACTTGAAAATTAAGGCTTCAAAGCCTGATGGCATGTACAATAAAAGGCAAGTCTGCAGCTTTGATCATGCACCCCCCTCCCTATTAATTCACTTCTCAACTTTCTATGAAGAGTTCAAATGAGAATCAATTCACTGAGAATAAACTAAGATCCTATTCAGAGGGATCCAAGAGTCACTTCTCAACTTTCTTAAGAGTTCAAATGAGAATCAATTCAATGAGAATAAAAATTATAAGGTCTGATTAACTAAGAAATTCTCAAGACATCTATGACACGCGCTGACTTGAAAATTAAGGCTTCAAAGCCTGATGGCATGTACAATAAAAGGCAAGTCTGCAGCTTTGATCATGCACCCCCCTCCCTATTAATTCACTTCTCAACTTTCTATGAAGAGTTCAAATGAGAATCAATTCACTGAGAATAAACTAAGATCCTATTCAGAGGGATCCAAGAGTCACTTCTCAACTTTCTTAAGAGTTCAAATGAGAATCAATTCAATGAGAATAAAAATTATAAGGTCTGATTAACTAAGAAATTCTCAAGACATCTATGACACGCGCTGACTTGAAAATTAAGGCTTCAAAGCCTGATGGCATGTACAATAAAAGGCAAGTCTGCAGCTTTGATCATGCACCCCCCTCCCTATTAATTCACTTCTCAACTTTCTATGAAGAGTTCAAATGAGAATCAATTCACTGAGAATAAACTAAGATCCTATTCAGAGGGATCCAAGAGTCACTTCTCAACTTTCTTAAGAGTTCAAATGAGAATCAATTCAATGAGAATAAAAATTATAAGGTCTGATTAACTAAGAAATTCTCAAGACATCTATGACACGCGCTGACTTGAAAATTAAGGCTTCAAAGCCTGATGGCATGTACAATAAAAGGCAAGTCTGCAGCTTTGATCATGCACCCCCCTCCCTATTAATTCACTTCTCAACTTTCTATGAAGAGTTCAAATGAGAATCAATTCACTGAGAATAAACTAAGATCCTATTCAGAGGGATCCAAGAGTCACTTCTCAACTTTCTTAAGAGTTCAAATGAGAATCAATTCAATGAGAATAAAAATTATAAGGTCTGATTAACTAAGAAATTCTCAAGACATCTATGACACGCGCTGACTTGAAAATTAAGGCTTCAAAGCCTGATGGCATGTACAATAAAAGGCAAGTCTGCAGCTTTGATCATGCACCCCCCTCCCTATTAATTCACTTCTCAACTTTCTATGAAGAGTTCAAATGAGAATAAATTCACTGAGAATAAACTAAGATCCTATTCAGAGGGATCCAAGAGTCACTTCTCAACTTTCTTAAGAGTTCAAATGAGAATCAATTCAATGAGAATAAAAATTATAAGGTCTGATTAACTAAGAAATTCTCAAGACATCTATGACACGCGCTGACTTGAAAATTAAGGCTTCAAAGCCTGATGGCATGTACAATAAAAGGCAAGTCTGCAGCTTTGATCATGCACCCCCCTCCCTATTAATTCACTTCTCAACTTTCTATGAAGAGTTCAAATGAGAATCAATTCACTGAGAATAAACTAAGATCCTATTCAGAGGGATCCAAGAGTCACTTCTCAACTTTCTTAAGAGTTCAAATGAGAATCAATTCAATGAGAATAAAAATTATAAGGTCTGATTAACTAAGAAATTCTCAAGACATCTATGACACGCGCTGACTTGAAAATTAAGGCTTCAAAGCCTGATGGCATGTACAATAAAAGGCAAGTCTGCAGCTTTGATCATGCACCCCCCTCCCTATTAATTCACTTCTCAACTTTCTATGAAGAGTTCAAATGAGAATCAATTCACTGAGAATAAACTAAGATCCTATTCAGAGGGATCCAAGAGTCACTTCTCAACTTTCTTAAGAGTTCAAATGAGAATCAATTCAATGAGAATAAAAATTATAAGGTCTGATTAACTAAGAAATTCTCAAGACATCTATGACACGCGCTGACTTGAAAATTAAGGCTTCAAAGCCTGATGGCATGTACAATAAAAGGCAAGTCTGCAGCTTTGATCATGCACCCCCCTCCCTATTAATTCACTTCTCAACTTTCTATGAAGAGTTCAAATGAGAATCAATTCACTGAGAATAAACTAAGATCCTATTCAGAGGGATCCAAGAGTCACTTCTCAACTTTCTTAAGAGTTCAAATGAGAATCAATTCAATGAGAATAAAAATTATAAGGTCTGATTAACTAAGAAATTCTCAAGACATCTATGACACGCGCTGACTTGAAAATTAAGGCTTCAAAGCCTGATGGCATGTACAATAAAAGGCAAGTCTGCAGCTTTGATCATGCACCCCCCTCCCTATTAATTCACTTCTCAACTTTCTATGAAGAGTTCAAATGAGAATCAATTCACTGAGAATAAACTAAGATCCTATTCAGAGGGATCCAAGAGTCACTTCTCAACTTTCTTAAGAGTTCAAATGAGAATCAATTCAATGAGAATAAAAATTATAAGGTCTGATTAACTAAGAAATTCTCAAGACATCTATGACACGCGCTGACTTGAAAATTAAGGCTTCAAAGCCTGATGGCATGTACAATAAAAGGCAAGTCTGCAGCTTTGATCATGCACCCCCCTCCCTATTAATTCACTTCTCAACTTTCTATGAAGAGTTCAAATGAGAATCAATTCACTGAGAATAAACTAAGATCCTATTCAGAGGGATCCAAGAGTCACTTCTCAACTTTCTTAAGAGTTCAAATGAGAATCAATTCACTGCTTAATAAGCTGTCTGACTGCATTTGGCATGAAATAAGGTCTGATTAACTAAGAAATTCTCACGACATCTAGTCTGATTAATAACAATAATAATTAAAATAATAAAAAGGTTCTCATTGCACATTGAGAATGCTCAATGCTCTTACAATTGCATATGATTAAAAAGAATAAAAAAACCTAGTTAAAAGATGGAAATATGAAAATCTATGAGTAGGTTAAAAACTATTACTACTACTATTGTTGATTAACTAAGAAATTCTCTGGACATACATTGCACGTGCCTTCTCATGGTTAGAATTGACAGACATGACTTTTTCAGTGACTTGGAAATTAATGGTTCAGTCTCTGAGCTGCTTGTTAGAGTGGAATTCGTTTTCCGAGATTAAGTTTTATTTTGGTCAGTACTACAAGGTCATGTAGTTTCGTCAATCTGTGGAAGAGCCACGAGTGGAACCTACAGTTGTGACTTGGAGTGTGTATAGTGTTGTAACTAAGTTAACAACTGCAGATTTATAGACAATTAATCAGTCAATCAGCCTTTATTATAAAACAATAGTTTTTAAAGGTACAAAGCTAGTGGGTCATTTACGAAAGTAAGGAAGGAACTTTATTTTACCAGGGTAGCCCATTCAGCAATGAGGCTGGCATCCATAAGGACCCTGGGGAATAAAGATATGTACAGTGATCAGCTCTCATTATGGATGAAAGGATCTGTTAGGATCTTGTTTGAAACCTAAAATATATACAATAAGTATATTAATTAACTGATAAGAATTACCAGCTTGAAAAGTTCATGCTTAGTATAATTTTTAACACCCACATATCAGTATGAAAGTGACAAAGGTATGTGGGTATGAAAGACAAGTGACAAAGTTACCTTTCGGTCGGTAAGAATCTTTAGTTTGCTATGAAATAATACTGAATAAAAACTGGTATAAACTGCACATCAGAGTAATTTCGAAGATTTCAGTTGACCAAGTTGTTAGAATGTTTTGATGTGCTACACTACACCATCACTCAGTGTTCACAGAAAAAAAGCAAGAGACCAAAATTATACTTAAAATTCGGGAAATAATAATATGGGGGCATAATGAATAATTCGAAACATCGCTATGCTAAAAGATATGTTTCTATACTTAATAAATGTTACGATCTCACCCGCAAATGTCAATATCGCTAAGATAAAAATTCGCTCTTTATATAAACGAAGATCTAGCTCGAATTTGACAATTGTATTAAAGCACAATGCCTAGAAATCGAGGTCCAGTACCACTCAACTTCCTTGGAGACGCCTGGACATGCCCTATGCATAACTAATGAGCAAATGAAACACGCTTGTGCTTCATTTGGGATTAATGTTTCTCAATAATTTTCATTGAAGTGTTGTGGTGTAATCTATAAATCTGTCTTTGGTGAGAAACACCAAAATAAAGTCCATCCATTGACCTAACAGCTTTGTTTGTTTTACGGTCAATTCTTACTGATGTGACGATAGCATTACCAAGTAAAAAAGTCGGATCAAAATTAAAAAACGTAACTGAAATAGCAATTATTACAAGGCTATTAAGAATACCTTTCTCATTGCGTGATTCAACGTAGATCGACCGTCCACTTCTCTGCGACTCAAGTCATTTCTCTTTGATAGCAAAAAGGGAAACTTAGCGTACTTAGGACACTCAAATATACTAGCCAGCTTCCGTACCGCACTTCAAAGAGCGAAAAACATTCGCAAATCTTCGTTACGTTCCGCCATGTTGCACGACTGTTGACCCCATGTGGTTTGATCACGTGATATGAAAGGACCATACGAATACATGCGAGTAACATACGAGAACATACGAGAACATACGAGTACATACGAGTAACGTACGAATACATACGAGTAACATATAGGTACATACGAGTAACATATAGGTACATACGAGTAACATTCAAGAAATAGAAAACATGTACCGTGTTTCTGTCGAGTTATAGAAACACCAGAGGAAGTTTGGGAGAACGAGAAATGCTGTGGGAAGGCGAGCCGCAAGCGAGTGTTTCCACAGCTTTTTTGTCCCCTGGGTGTTGTGCTAGAATCATGAGTGGACAACTTCCGGAACTGAAACGGGGGTACTGGAACAAAGGTGTTCAAGACCGCGTTACCCCATCTCACAGGTTAAATGTAATTACTGTCCTGAAAAGTTTACAAAAATTGCTAATACAAATTGTCCTTTCAACACAATTTAATTCCTTGAACTCAGTAACCTTTACATTGCAGACAACAAAGATAAGATAACAATGCTAAAGCTATCTAATACTACGTCTTCTCTAAGTAAAAAACGTAGTGACCCTATGATCAACAGATGAATTCTTGTCGCTATCTAAAACCCATTTGCTTTAATAACAACGATAACAGATTTCCTGTGGCGCGTAGTTCAGAACGCGACAATTGTTAAAAAAAGATAAGCGTTAAAATGACAATAGAAACCGAAATGGACCGTCTTAAAAAGACAGTCTCAGCCGACTCAATAATGAAAACCTTTTTTATTAATCTCCAGGCCGTGTTGAAAAACAAAATGTTGATCATTGGGCACATTTCTATAATTATGATGAGAACAAGAAAAGTTTAAAGAGCGATTTCTGTATGGCCTGGAAAAACACTGGCGGTTTTCCCGAGTTTTCGCAATCTGTTTCATTATAGACGGAGAGAACTATATTTGATTAACCAATAAGAAAGACCTCGCGCCGTTAACTCCGTTCACGAAACAAATCAAATTGCTTCGTTTTAGTTTATCTAGATCATACAGAAATCGTTCGAGCATCTCCGTCATCAGACTATAAGCACATATCAAACTCAAACGCGCTTGATTATAATAGCTATATAATGGATATACATGCCAGAAAATCTATTAATAACAAAACTACGAAATGTTTAAAAGGACTCAGTACTAAAGTATTTAAACTTATATAAAGAAGCTAAGTTGCTTGATAATATATTGGAAAATATTCTAAAAAGTGTAAAAAAGAGTTGACAATTTAAAGCTCTTCATAATGAGCTCCTTATCTTCTCCACATTCTTCGATAGTCTGACCAACCAGGTGGAGGTACTAGGTTAGGCAAGAAATCCCATAATTCATCTGCTATTTGAGCAGGAGACTTAGCAACGAACGTTTCAAATTCTAACCGAAATAAGAAAACACCCTCCGGAATGCACGAAGGTTCGAGTTCGCCCTTATTAATGGCATAAATTTCCTGTCTACAATGGGGGCATTTTCTTTTACTGGTACTCGCATGCTGAAAACATTTTAGCAAACAGCTCTCGTGCATAAAAACCTTGCAACAAGGAAGTCTACGAGAAGCCAGTGGCCCCGGAGTGTAACAAATCAAACACTTTGTTTGCAGAAAAGTTTGCAAACGTTGTTGATCTCTTTGGACATTTTTGCGCTTTTTACCCATTGCGGGTCTGAATTTTGTAGATTCACCTAAAAAACTCTAACTCAATATTTCTCTGCTCAGTGGCAGTAATGGCTTCTCAAAGAAACCAAAAGGTGTCAGAATTAATATTCCGACAGGGTACCCTCTATAAATTGCCTATTGCAATGTACGTCCTCGGGTCTCTATCAGAAATTACCAATTATTAATTGCCTCTGAATCACAAACAAAACAAAGAAAATTTTGGACAGCAGAACTGTTTTCTGTATACATTCAGACGAGAATCAACAGAGTTTTCTAATTAAACGCCAACTGAGTTTAATTCCCTATTTCCTCTAATTAGGTGCCCTAATAACAACCGCCTCTAAAATGTTAGTCGACTTAACGTTCAATGCCTTGGGCGATGTCAAGATCCAGTCGAAAAGGCGAAATTTGAAATTAATGTTCAGGACGCTGGTTCAAGGAAACGCAGTATTATAACTTAGAAAATCTCTTGGTTTCTCCCGACGATCCCAGGCAACCCTCGATTTGACACGACATTTCGTGGGTAAATGGAACATGCATGTTTTGACTTGGATTTTCAGAACAGCGAGAAATCCGTACACGGCTTATTTGACGCGAATGGCGTTCAATTCAGCGCCATATGCCAGTTTTTGACTTAAGTTTTTAGTGCAGCGAGCAATCCGTAAAGCTCATTTGACACGAATGGAGTTCCATTCAGTGCAAATGCAAGTTATTTCTGTTTTCATTAACGAGGTTTGAAAAAAAATTTAGGCAGCTAAATTTGAAAAAAAAGCATCACACAAATATAGCTATTGCTCGTTTTTATAATTTCAGATGTAACGGATAGAGTCAACGGAATCATGCTGTTATGTGTCAACATTGCTATAACGACTCTAAAAATGATTTGAAAACGTTTTTTTTAAAATCATTTTTCTCTGAAAATGACTAGAAAATGATTTTCGATGCGATGTTAGACAGAAACAGCTGATTTCAGTCGCTGATAAATCTCTTTCTTGGCACTCCGAAGCTCATAACTGCCTTCGTCTCGCTTATAAGTGACATCCAGTGGGTAGATGAGACTCGAAACCTTCTCCTCCCAGACCGAATGGCCAACCTGAAACTTGAAGTGGTTTGGCTTGCCTTCTATTTGCTTTAGCCACGCCAAGCGCACGCTCTGACCATCTGCGCTGTACTTTAAAACCTTAGCCAAGAATATCTCGGGCGATTTAGCTCGTGCATCAGCCGGTATAAGAGCGCATATTTCTCCAGGAGCGGGTAGATCACGTTCTTCCCCTGATGAATCATCCTCGACTTCGTCGTCAACATTGCAAGATGTACCTGGAACGTCGTCCACTATGGCGTTAACTGCTGATTGATTAAGGTAGTGCAATGCGCGTTTCGTTCTTTCCTGTTGACTTCTTTTGTCGTAGACCTGCATTTGAGTGCGCAAACTGTGCTTACAGACACGAGCTAAGCTTTCTGCCAGCTGTACATCGGAACTTTCTTTGCTAGACCTAAAGTTTTCCACCAATGCGTGTCGCATTTCGTTCATTGTGCAGTGAAAGCCGAGATTCTCCCGAAAGATTTTCGCCAAGTAACTGGAGAAAGATCCCGGTGATTTAAAAAATGAGCCTCGGTTGTTGACAAAAAAAAAGTCATGACTACAGCCCCGGGGTATGAGCTTTAGTCGCGACCGTTCGACGTAACGCTTAACATGAAAATCCACGAAATGAAATTCGCTCATTTCTATGACATTCGGACCGTATCTTTTCACCGTTTTGTAACCTTTCTCGACGAGACGGGTGACTCCGTTTTTCGCAAACACCATAAAGTTCTCTCCGTTCGGTAGCTTCCCGACGATTTCATCAACTTCGTTCTCTGGGATATCTGTAACGATGCGAAGGGTTCTGAACTCTTTAGCACGGCCTGGATTTATCGCAAAAAGTAGCAATAGTGTGAAATTCATGTGCAGACGTGCTTTCTGTCGCACATCGAGTTCGTCTTCGAATTGTTGATGAAGGGAACGGGTTAATTCTTGAAATTGCGGCCAAAACAGCCTTCTCTTCTCAGGTTCTTTGGTGGATTCCAAAACAGCATGCTCTCTGAGGAGTTGGTTCTGAAGGGCGCGAAGATCACTAATGCTATCCACTGCGTCATAATTTCCGCGACTCTCGTTTGCATGCAGGAATTTCGCAACCCTTATGAAGGACATTACATAAAGGGCAGCAGTGTTGTTCTTAACTCGCCGGCTATGCTTTATGTGCTTGATAAAGGATTCCACGATATTCATATTTTCCACCAATTCCAATCGAATGTCTAGCTTCAACGTGCGCGAACAATAAGCCAAAAAGATCACTAACCGTTCCAAAGTTTTCGCCCACGTGACATCCGACAGTTTGGACTGTCTGCGCTTAAAATTCAAGTCTGATTGAAAGAATTCCTTCATTTCACTCACACGTTTAACGACGTTGGGGAAGCAATCTATATCTATATCTTTTTTATGAAACAGCTCGACAATGCCATAATCTTGTTCGCCAGCGCTTTCTTCCTCCGGTGAGGACTCGAAATTGGTATCGCTGTCCGAGGAATAACTTGACTCGGGTTCCGAGTCTGTCGAAATCTGCTCATCGACTATTTGTTCCTGTGATTCTGAAAACCCAGTCATTGGCTTTTCTACGGCTAAACTTCCCGGAGAAGAATTCAAGAGATTTTCTACTAAGAAATTGGTACTTAACCCATGTTTTTTGGGAGGCATAGTGGACTCTACATTATCCCTTGAAAAAATGTCCCCTACGTTCTGACTTTGTCCTCCCCCGTGTGTGTAGTTAGTATCGATACTATCACTAAGATTACTTAAGAAAGGTCCATACAGTTTTTTAGAGTTTTCCTTTCTTTCTTCGCGTGAATCGTGATAAGCTTCAAGAATGACAACGTCTCGTTTGGAAATCAGCGAGAGGAATTTGTAACAGGCCAAGTAAGGTCTAGCAGTTCTCAACTTGTTCTGAATTTCTTGAGGCGCCTTCAACAGCTTAAGACCAAGATTTCTCATGCGACTTTTAATCGTACTTTTAGGAATGTTAGGAAATAGTTTATCGCAGACCTCAACGAAGACGAAGTGAAGACTTCCATAGCACGATACTGGTTCGATTTTCCGCTGTTGGATTGGGATTATTTCTTCGGAAACAGAGTACTGACTTTGGAAAGTTGCCTGTGGGGGGAAAGAGAGGTCTGTTAGTTTTTGGAAACCAAAATCCTACTTCATTCATCTGTGCGCCACAGAGTTGTGTACGCTATGCTCCACTCGCGCAAATGTGATATATTTCGGAGTTTTCACTAGCCCACAAGAAGGAAACTCAATACCCTTCAATATATTTTGATTTTGAAATAAATCACACTTGGTGCCATTGGCGTTTGCTTTATGCAAAAACCGCATAATTCGCCCGATCAAAGAATGATTTCACTCAAAATTAGCCATGCAGTGACTGCATTCCTTTGCATTTACTAAATGACCAGTTAAGTATTTAACCAGTTAAGTGCTTAACTAGCGCTTTCGTAATTGATTCGCACCTACTCATCAGTGAAATTTAGTAAAAGTTATCACGAGTACTTAATTAACTGTGACGGAGTTTTTGAGATGAACTAGTAACACCTGGTTTAAACTGAAATAAGTTATGTGATTTGAATCTTACCGTCTCCCTTCCATCCCATGAAGGTGGTGCAGGAATTCGTAATCCGATTGCGTCGAACGCTCCAGAGGTCTAAAAAACAGAATCGCAATTTAGATTTTCAGATAGTACAATTAAGTAGGTCAACATTGTTAGCTACTTTGCAACACGAGAAAGCGTCCAAGTTTAGTCTGTAAGCTTACTAATTTTATCTCTACATTCACCCACCGAGTGCAATGAATTCATTTCTCCAGTTGTTTTCGCTACGCTGTTTCCATCCGAAAAATGGGCCTAGCGGGGAACAAAAATAACAAAAAAATTATTATTTACCAGGGTTCGAACAAAACTCCCTCTCAATCATCTGATTATGGTACTCAATTTTAATGGCTTATTTACGTAGTCTGTTTCCCTAGCTGGGTATTTTAGCACAGAATAATTTCGGTACCAGAGCTCTTAAGTCGCTAGTGGTGTTTGATTTATAAAGAAGCTGTAGAATTTCGCTGGTGTTAAAATGATTTCATTCAAAATTATCAATGATAGCAGACAGCTTTACATTTACTTCGATGAGTATTAAGTATTTAAGCACTGAAATGTTGTTATAACCGGCGCTTTCGTAATCTGTGCGCAATTGTTTAAAGTGCTAAGAACTGAAATGAAACAAATACGATATGTGATTTTTATCTTACCGGCCTAAGGCGAAGTGCCGGACTTTGTAATCCGATTGCGTGAAGTGCCCGAGGTCTAAAAAAGAAACAGAAAAATCGAAATTTAGAGTTTCAAATAATACAATTAAAAAAGCCAACATTTAAGGCTCGAGTCTGGCTTTGCAAGACAACAAAGCTTCCTTGATTAGTTTGTAGCTTATTTTAAGACTACATTTACCTAGCAAGTGCCGCCGGAATTCTTTCCTCCAGATTGTATTGCTGCCTTACGCTGTTCGCATCCGGAAAATAGGTCTAGCAGAAAAAAAGATAACAAAAACACTAATTACTAACTGGAATTTGATAAACGTTAAGCACAACTCAACTAAGTGTTAAACTACTCTACTAAACTCCCCCTTAATTATGGAACTACATTTCAATATTTCATCGTCACCCAGATTTCCCATTTTACGCTTGAAATCTTAGCGGTAAAAAAATAGATTTCGAATGCTTGTATTATGGCCTTACTCTAGTTCATTGTATATTATTTCTATCTTGTTAAGCCCTCTTACCTTGTGCTGTTGACTGTTTGACGGCCTTGTTAGTAAGCACTCCAGGGGTGAAGAAATATCATTTTTAACAGTCTTCCATCACTGAATCGCTCTTTTTTAGTGTTAGCTGCGGAAGAGTGTTCTAAGGAAACCAAATTGCGTATCAGGAAGTGTTCCAAGTAAATTCTAGTTTATCCACAATTTCACATTGCAAAAACATGCCAAATAAACGAAGTTAAAATAAATAGCTCACAGGAAGGGGCGAGGCTTTTGTGGAGGAAAAATATGGCTTTTCTTTGTCAGCAAGAAAGCAACACGAGCAACCCGGCGTTGACGACTTGAACAGTTGTTCTAGTCGGTAAAAGATGTTGTTTACCTATTTTATGGTTCAAAATCAACTCACTTTTTCTCGACGACTATGGTAAAGCCGAGCTCCTTCTTCGCTTGAGATTCAGAAGATAATGAGGGCAAAGGAGCTTCTTGCTGGTACAAATCACCCAGTGTTATCTAGCGCGTTCATCAATGAAGCGACCACAATGTGCTCTGTGTCTTAAAACCTGAAGCCAGCTTTGACTCCTGAACTGAAAGCTTTGAGAAAAAAGGAAGAAATCTGTGAGATAACGTCATGGCACTTCACATCGCATCTTCCATTTCTCTCGTGGATACAAACTAGGAACAGATCAGAGCATACACCAAACAGCCATTGTTACTTTTTTGAAACAATGGGGTGTTTACTGAAGGACATATCCAATTCCTTTCAACAAGGCGATTTAAAGAAGGGACGGATTGAACAGAAGAACCTTGAAACACATTGGGTAGAAGTGATAAACCGTAGTTTAAAAACTTTCCCGAAGCCTGTTGTATAGTGTTATTTTATTGAATCTTTCTGAAAGGTATAGCATTCACTACCAGACAAGAAATTATCAATGCATACTTTTAAAGAGAGATACTATCTTCAGGAATGGAATGATCGAAAAGCTTTCGATCTGAGAACCATGCTTTTAAAGAGTCACGTTCATTCTCAAATGACGCGCTCATAAGGATCAACATTGACAGCTGTATTTACTGTGTACCGATAAGGTTAGTACAGCGTGATACTTAATATATTGCGTAAAATTAGTTGAAGATACCAAGAGATTTTATCGCATCACCGGTAACTAATCTCCGTGATCTAAAAAAGTCATTAAAAATAGACTGTTTTCACAATAGATCCAGTTCACAGTCAGTCAATAGATCCATCAAATTATGCATCAAGCAAGCAGTAAACAGCAAACGAGTGCTTACTTTTACTGGAAAAAAGGAAGTCGTCGGTGGACATCTTGTCTTGCAATCATTCACATGCAGACTTGGACACCAACATGGAGAAAAAATGCCTCGGGGAGGATATAGGCTGGATGTCAGACCGCAGTAAGGACAAATATGGACCATCCTAGAGCCCAGAGAGAAAGAGAGAGAGAGAGAGAACAAGAATTTATTGATTAAAAATCCTGGCTCATTAAAAAATACACACAGTCATTCCACCCAAGTAAAACAATGTCTCAACCAGGCTGACTCTATGTACCTGTCGACATTGCCGTCCGTATAACATGCATCTTCAAATTCTCCTCAACCCAAAGCTCAACCAAAAAAACTATTTCTCCAAGCCCACTACCAGTTTTCTATCAACATTCAAATCAAGTAATATTCACTTTTTCAGTGACTTGAAAATTAAGGCTTCAAACCCTCATGGCATGTACAATAAAAGGCAAGTCTGGAGGTTTGATCAAGCACCCCCGTCCCTATTAATTCACTTCTCAACTTTCTATGAAGAGTTCAAATGAGAATCAATTCACTGAGAATAAACTAAGATCCTATTCAGAGGGATCCAAGAGTCACTTCTCAACTTTCTTAAGAGTTCAAATGAGAATCAATTCAATGAGAATAAAAATTATAAGGTCTGATTAACTAAGAAATTCTCAAGACATCTATGACACGCGCTGACTTGAAAATTAAGGCTTCAAAGCCTGATGGCATGTACAATAAAAGGCAAGTCTGCAGCTTTGATCATGCACCCCCCTCCCTATTAATTCACTTCTCAACTTTCTATGAAGAGTTCAAATGAGAATCAATTCACTGAGAATAAACTAAGATCCTATTCAGAGGGATCCAAGAGTCACTTCTCAACTTTCTTAAGAGTTCAAATGAGAATCAATTCAATGAGAATAAAAATTATAAGGTCTGATTAACTAAGAAATTCTCAAGACATCTATGACACGCGCTGACTTGAAAATTAAGGCTTCAAAGCCTGATGGCATGTACAATAAAAGGCAAGTCTGCAGCTTTGATCATGCACCCCCCTCCCTATTAATTCACTTCTCAACTTTCTATGAAGAGTTCAAATGAGAATCAATTCACTGAGAATAAACTAAGATCCTATTCAGAGGGATCCAAGAGTCACTTCTCAACTTTCTTAAGAGTTCAAATGAGAATCAATTCAATGAGAATAAAAATTATAAGGTCTGATTAACTAAGAAATTCTCAAGACATCTATGACACGCGCTGACTTGAAAATTAAGGCTTCAAAGCCTGATGGCATGTACAATAAAAGGCAAGTCTGCAGCTTTGATCATGCACCCCCCTCCCTATTAATTCACTTCTCAACTTTCTATGAAGAGTTCAAATGAGAATCAATTCACTGAGAATAAACTAAGATCCTATTCAGAGGGATCCAAGAGTCACTTCTCAACTTTCTTAAGAGTTCAAATGAGAATCAATTCAATGAGAATAAAAATTATAAGGTCTGATTAACTAAGAAATTCTCAAGACATCTATGACACGCGCTGACTTGAAAATTAAGGCTTCAAAGCCTGATGGCATGTACAATAAAAGGCAAGTCTGCAGCTTTGATCATGCACCCCCCTCCCTATTAATTCACTTCTCAACTTTCTATGAAGAGTTCAAATGAGAATCAATTCACTGAGAATAAACTAAGATCCTATTCAGAGGGATCCAAGAGTCACTTCTCAACTTTCTTAAGAGTTCAAATGAGAATCAATTCAATGAGAATAAAAATTATAAGGTCTGATTAACTAAGAAATTCTCAAGACATCTATGACACGCGCTGACTTGAAAATTAAGGCTTCAAAGCCTGATGGCATGTACAATAAAAGGCAAGTCTGCAGCTTTGATCATGCACCCCCCTCCCTATTAATTCACTTCTCAACTTTCTATGAAGAGTTCAAATGAGAATCAATTCACTGAGAATAAACTAAGATCCTATTCAGAGGGATCCAAGAGTCACTTCTCAACTTTCTTAAGAGTTCAAATGAGAATCAATTCAATGAGAATAAAAATTATAAGGTCTGATTAACTAAGAAATTCTCAAGACATCTATGACACGCGCTGACTTGAAAATTAAGGCTTCAAAGCCTGATGGCATGTACAATAAAAGGCAAGTCTGCAGCTTTGATCATGCACCCCCCTCCCTATTAATTCACTTCTCAACTTTCTATGAAGAGTTCAAATGAGAATCAATTCACTGAGAATAAACTAAGATCCTATTCAGAGGGATCCAAGAGTCACTTCTCAACTTTCTTAAGAGTTCAAATGAGAATCAATTCAATGAGAATAAAAATTATAAGGTCTGATTAACTAAGAAATTCTCAAGACATCTATGACACGCGCTGACTTGAAAATTAAGGCTTCAAAGCCTGATGGCATGTACAATAAAAGGCAAGTCTGCAGCTTTGATCATGCACCCCCCTCCCTATTAATTCACTTCTCAACTTTCTATGAAGAGTTCAAATGAGAATCAATTCACTGAGAATAAACTAAGATCCTATTCAGAGGGATCCAAGAGTCACTTCTCAACTTTCTTAAGAGTTCAAATGAGAATCAATTCAATGAGAATAAAAATTATAAGGTCTGATTAACTAAGAAATTCTCAAGACATCTATGACACGCGCTGACTTGAAAATTAAGGCTTCAAAGCCTGATGGCATGTACAATAAAAGGCAAGTCTGCAGCTTTGATCATGCACCCCCCTCCCTATTAATTCACTTCTCAACTTTCTATGAAGAGTTCAAATGAGAATCAATTCACTGAGAATAAACTAAGATCCTATTCAGAGGGATCCAAGAGTCACTTCTCAACTTTCTTAAGAGTTCAAATGAGAATCAATTCAATGAGAATAAAAATTATAAGGTCTGATTAACTAAGAAATTCTCAAGACATCTATGACACGCGCTGACTTGAAAATTAAGGCTTCAAAGCCTGATGGCATGTACAATAAAAGGCAAGTCTGCAGCTTTGATCATGCACCCCCCTCCCTATTAATTCACTTCTCAACTTTCTATGAAGAGTTCAAATGAGAATCAATTCACTGAGAATAAACTAAGATCCTATTCAGAGGGATCCAAGAGTCACTTCTCAACTTTCTTAAGAGTTCAAATGAGAATCAATTCAATGAGAATAAAAATTATAAGGTCTGATTAACTAAGAAATTCTCAAGACATCTATGACACGCGCTGACTTGAAAATTAAGGCTTCAAAGCCTGATGGCATGTACAATAAAAGGCAAGTCTGCAGCTTTGATCATGCACCCCCCTCCCTATTAATTCACTTCTCAACTTTCTATGAAGAGTTCAAATGAGAATCAATTCACTGAGAATAAACTAAGATCCTATTCAGAGGGATCCAAGAGTCACTTCTCAACTTTCTTAAGAGTTCAAATGAGAATCAATTCAATGAGAATAAAAATTATAAGGTCTGATTAACTAAGAAATTCTCAAGACATCTATGACACGCGCTGACTTGAAAATTAAGGCTTCAAAGCCTGATGGCATGTACAATAAAAGGCAAGTCTGCAGCTTTGATCATGCACCCCCCTCCCTATTAATTCACTTCTCAACTTTCTATGAAGAGTTCAAATGAGAATCAATTCACTGAGAATAAACTAAGATCCTATTCAGAGGGATCCAAGAGTCACTTCTCAACTTTCTTAAGAGTTCAAATGAGAATCAATTCAATGAGAATAAAAATTATAAGGTCTGATTAACTAAGAAATTCTCAAGACATCTATGACACGCGCTGACTTGAAAATTAAGGCTTCAAAGCCTGATGGCATGTACAATAAAAGGCAAGTCTGCAGCTTTGATCATGCACCCCCCTCCCTATTAATTCACTTCTCAACTTTCTATGAAGAGTTCAAATGAGAATCAATTCACTGAGAATAAACTAAGATCCTATTCAGAGGGATCCAAGAGTCACTTCTCAACTTTCTTAAGAGTTCAAATGAGAATCAATTCAATGAGAATAAAAATTATAAGGTCTGATTAACTAAGAAATTCTCAAGACATCTATGACACGCGCTGACTTGAAAATTAAGGCTTCAAAGCCTGATGGCATGTACAATAAAAGGCAAGTCTGCAGCTTTGATCATGCACCCCCCTCCCTATTAATTCACTTCTCAACTTTCTATGAAGAGTTCAAATGAGAATCAATTCACTGAGAATAAACTAAGATCCTATTCAGAGGGATCCAAGAGTCACTTCTCAACTTTCTTAAGAGTTCAAATGAGAATCAATTCAATGAGAATAAAAATTATAAGGTCTGATTAACTAAGAAATTCTCAAGACATCTATGACACGCGCTGACTTGAAAATTAAGGCTTCAAAGCCTGATGGCATGTACAATAAAAGGCAAGTCTGCAGCTTTGATCATGCACCCCCCTCCCTATTAATTCACTTCTCAACTTTCTATGAAGAGTTCAAATGAGAATCAATTCACTGAGAATAAACTAAGATCCTATTCAGAGGGATCCAAGAGTCACTTCTCAACTTTCTTAAGAGTTCAAATGAGAATCAATTCAATGAGAATAAAAATTATAAGGTCTGATTAACTAAGAAATTCTCAAGACATCTATGACACGCGCTGACTTGAAAATTAAGGCTTCAAAGCCTGATGGCATGTACAATAAAAGGCAAGTCTGCAGCTTTGATCATGCACCCCCCTCCCTATTAATTCACTTCTCAACTTTCTATGAAGAGTTCAAATGAGAATCAATTCACTGAGAATAAACTAAGATCCTATTCAGAGGGATCCAAGAGTCACTTCTCAACTTTCTTAAGAGTTCAAATGAGAATCAATTCAATGAGAATAAAAATTATAAGGTCTGATTAACTAAGAAATTCTCAAGACATCTATGACACGCGCTGACTTGAAAATTAAGGCTTCAAAGCCTGATGGCATGTACAATAAAAGGCAAGTCTGCAGCTTTGATCATGCACCCCCCTCCCTATTAATTCACTTCTCAACTTTCTATGAAGAGTTCAAATGAGAATCAATTCACTGAGAATAAACTAAGATCCTATTCAGAGGGATCCAAGAGTCACTTCTCAACTTTCTTAAGAGTTCAAATGAGAATCAATTCAATGAGAATAAAAATTATAAGGTCTGATTAACTAAGAAATTCTCAAGACATCTATGACACGCGCTGACTTGAAAATTAAGGCTTCAAAGCCTGATGGCATGTACAATAAAAGGCAAGTCTGCAGCTTTGATCATGCACCCCCCTCCCTATTAATTCACTTCTCAACTTTCTATGAAGAGTTCAAATGAGAATCAATTCACTGAGAATAAACTAAGATCCTATTCAGAGGGATCCAAGAGTCACTTCTCAACTTTCTTAAGAGTTCAAATGAGAATCAATTCAATGAGAATAAAAATTATAAGGTCTGATTAACTAAGAAATTCTCAAGACATCTATGACACGCGCTGACTTGAAAATTAAGGCTTCAAAGCCTGATGGCATGTACAATAAAAGGCAAGTCTGCAGCTTTGATCATGCACCCCCCTCCCTATTAATTCACTTCTCAACTTTCTATGAAGAGTTCAAATGAGAATCAATTCACTGAGAATAAACTAAGATCCTATTCAGAGGGATCCAAGAGTCACTTCTCAACTTTCTTAAGAGTTCAAATGAGAATCAATTCAATGAGAATAAAAATTATAAGGTCTGATTAACTAAGAAATTCTCAAGACATCTATGACACGCGCTGACTTGAAAATTAAGGCTTCAAAGCCTGATGGCATGTACAATAAAAGGCAAGTCTGCAGCTTTGATCATGCACCCCCCTCCCTATTAATTCACTTCTCAACTTTCTATGAAGAGTTCAAATGAGAATCAATTCACTGAGAATAAACTAAGATCCTATTCAGAGGGATCCAAGAGTCACTTCTCAACTTTCTTAAGAGTTCAAATGAGAATCAATTCAATGAGAATAAAAATTATAAGGTCTGATTAACTAAGAAATTCTCAAGACATCTATGACACGCGCTGACTTGAAAATTAAGGCTTCAAAGCCTGATGGCATGTACAATAAAAGGCAAGTCTGCAGCTTTGATCATGCACCCCCCTCCCTATTAATTCACTTCTCAACTTTCTATGAAGAGTTCAAATGAGAATCAATTCACTGAGAATAAACTAAGATCCTATTCAGAGGGATCCAAGAGTCACTTCTCAACTTTCTTAAGAGTTCAAATGAGAATCAATTCAATGAGAATAAAAATTATAAGGTCTGATTAACTAAGAAATTCTCAAGACATCTATGACACGCGCTGACTTGAAAATTAAGGCTTCAAAGCCTGATGGCATGTACAATAAAAGGCAAGTCTGCAGCTTTGATCATGCACCCCCCTCCCTATTAATTCACTTCTCAACTTTCTATGAAGAGTTCAAATGAGAATCAATTCACTGAGAATAAACTAAGATCCTATTCAGAGGGATCCAAGAGTCACTTCTCAACTTTCTTAAGAGTTCAAATGAGAATCAATTCAATGAGAATAAAAATTATAAGGTCTGATTAACTAAGAAATTCTCAAGACATCTATGACACGCGCTGACTTGAAAATTAAGGCTTCAAAGCCTGATGGCATGTACAATAAAAGGCAAGTCTGCAGCTTTGATCATGCACCCCCCTCCCTATTAATTCACTTCTCAACTTTCTATGAAGAGTTCAAATGAGAATCAATTCACTGAGAATAAACTAAGATCCTATTCAGAGGGATCCAAGAGTCACTTCTCAACTTTCTTAAGAGTTCAAATGAGAATCAATTCAATGAGAATAAAAATTATAAGGTCTGATTAACTAAGAAATTCTCAAGACATCTATGACACGCGCTGACTTGAAAATTAAGGCTTCAAAGCCTGATGGCATGTACAATAAAAGGCAAGTCTGCAGCTTTGATCATGCACCCCCCTCCCTATTAATTCACTTCTCAACTTTCTATGAAGAGTTCAAATGAGAATCAATTCACTGAGAATAAACTAAGATCCTATTCAGAGGGATCCAAGAGTCACTTCTCAACTTTCTTAAGAGTTCAAATGAGAATCAATTCAATGAGAATAAAAATTATAAGGTCTGATTAACTAAGAAATTCTCAAGACATCTATGACACGCGCTGACTTGAAAATTAAGGCTTCAAAGCCTGATGGCATGTACAATAAAAGGCAAGTCTGCAGCTTTGATCATGCACCCCCCTCCCTATTAATTCACTTCTCAACTTTCTATGAAGAGTTCAAATGAGAATCAATTCACTGAGAATAAACTAAGATCCTATTCAGAGGGATCCAAGAGTCACTTCTCAACTTTCTTAAGAGTTCAAATGAGAATCAATTCAATGAGAATAAAAATTATAAGGTCTGATTAACTAAGAAATTCTCAAGACATCTATGACACGCGCTGACTTGAAAATTAAGGCTTCAAAGCCTGATGGCATGTACAATAAAAGGCAAGTCTGCAGCTTTGATCATGCACCCCCCTCCCTATTAATTCACTTCTCAACTTTCTATGAAGAGTTCAAATGAGAATCAATTCACTGAGAATAAACTAAGATCCTATTCAGAGGGATCCAAGAGTCACTTCTCAACTTTCTTAAGAGTTCAAATGAGAATCAATTCAATGAGAATAAAAATTATAAGGTCTGATTAACTAAGAAATTCTCAAGACATCTATGACACGCGCTGACTTGAAAATTAAGGCTTCAAAGCCTGATGGCATGTACAATAAAAGGCAAGTCTGCAGCTTTGATCATGCACCCCCCTCCCTATTAATTCACTTCTCAACTTTCTATGAAGAGTTCAAATGAGAATCAATTCACTGAGAATAAACTAAGATCCTATTCAGAGGGATCCAAGAGTCACTTCTCAACTTTCTTAAGAGTTCAAATGAGAATCAATTCAATGAGAATAAAAATTATAAGGTCTGATTAACTAAGAAATTCTCAAGACATCTATGACACGCGCTGACTTGAAAATTAAGGCTTCAAAGCCTGATGGCATGTACAATAAAAGGCAAGTCTGCAGCTTTGATCATGCACCCCCCTCCCTATTAATTCACTTCTCAACTTTCTATGAAGAGTTCAAATGAGAATCAATTCACTGAGAATAAACTAAGATCCTATTCAGAGGGATCCAAGAGTCACTTCTCAACTTTCTTAAGAGTTCAAATGAGAATCAATTCAATGAGAATAAAAATTATAAGGTCTGATTAACTAAGAAATTCTCAAGACATCTATGACACGCGCTGACTTGAAAATTAAGGCTTCAAAGCCTGATGGCATGTACAATAAAAGGCAAGTCTGCAGCTTTGATCATGCACCCCCCTCCCTATTAATTCACTTCTCAACTTTCTATGAAGAGTTCAAATGAGAATCAATTCACTGAGAATAAACTAAGATCCTATTCAGAGGGATCCAAGAGTCACTTCTCAACTTTCTTAAGAGTTCAAATGAGAATCAATTCAATGAGAATAAAAATTATAAGGTCTGATTAACTAAGAAATTCTCAAGACATCTATGACACGCGCTGACTTGAAAATTAAGGCTTCAAAGCCTGATGGCATGTACAATAAAAGGCAAGTCTGCAGCTTTGATCATGCACCCCCCTCCCTATTAATTCACTTCTCAACTTTCTATGAAGAGTTCAAATGAGAATCAATTCACTGAGAATAAACTAAGATCCTATTCAGAGGGATCCAAGAGTCACTTCTCAACTTTCTTAAGAGTTCAAATGAGAATCAATTCAATGAGAATAAAAATTATAAGGTCTGATTAACTAAGAAATTCTCAAGACATCTATGACACGCGCTGACTTGAAAATTAAGGCTTCAAAGCCTGATGGCATGTACAATAAAAGGCAAGTCTGCAGCTTTGATCATGCACCCCCCTCCCTATTAATTCACTTCTCAACTTTCTATGAAGAGTTCAAATGAGAATCAATTCACTGAGAATAAACTAAGATCCTATTCAGAGGGATCCAAGAGTCACTTCTCAACTTTCTTAAGAGTTCAAATGAGAATCAATTCAATGAGAATAAAAATTATAAGGTCTGATTAACTAAGAAATTCTCAAGACATCTATGACACGCGCTGACTTGAAAATTAAGGCTTCAAAGCCTGATGGCATGTACAATAAAAGGCAAGTCTGCAGCTTTGATCATGCACCCCCCTCCCTATTAATTCACTTCTCAACTTTCTATGAAGAGTTCAAATGAGAATCAATTCACTGAGAATAAACTAAGATCCTATTCAGAGGGATCCAAGAGTCACTTCTCAACTTTCTTAAGAGTTCAAATGAGAATCAATTCAATGAGAATAAAAATTATAAGGTCTGATTAACTAAGAAATTCTCAAGACATCTATGACACGCGCTGACTTGAAAATTAAGGCTTCAAAGCCTGATGGCATGTACAATAAAAGGCAAGTCTGCAGCTTTGATCATGCACCCCCCTCCCTATTAATTCACTTCTCAACTTTCTATGAAGAGTTCAAATGAGAATCAATTCACTGAGAATAAACTAAGATCCTATTCAGAGGGATCCAAGAGTCACTTCTCAACTTTCTTAAGAGTTCAAATGAGAATCAATTCAATGAGAATAAAAATTATAAGGTCTGATTAACTAAGAAATTCTCAAGACATCTATGACACGCGCTGACTTGAAAATTAAGGCTTCAAAGCCTGATGGCATGTACAATAAAAGGCAAGTCTGCAGCTTTGATCATGCACCCCCCTCCCTATTAATTCACTTCTCAACTTTCTATGAAGAGTTCAAATGAGAATCAATTCACTGAGAATAAACTAAGATCCTATTCAGAGGGATCCAAGAGTCACTTCTCAACTTTCTTAAGAGTTCAAATGAGAATCAATTCAATGAGAATAAAAATTATAAGGTCTGATTAACTAAGAAATTCTCAAGACATCTATGACACGCGCTGACTTGAAAATTAAGGCTTCAAAGCCTGATGGCATGTACAATAAAAGGCAAGTCTGCAGCTTTGATCATGCACCCCCCTCCCTATTAATTCACTTCTCAACTTTCTATGAAGAGTTCAAATGAGAATCAATTCACTGAGAATAAACTAAGATCCTATTCAGAGGGATCCAAGAGTCACTTCTCAACTTTCTTAAGAGTTCAAATGAGAATCAATTCAATGAGAATAAAAATTATAAGGTCTGATTAACTAAGAAATTCTCAAGACATCTATGACACGCGCTGACTTGAAAATTAAGGCTTCAAAGCCTGATGGCATGTACAATAAAAGGCAAGTCTGCAGCTTTGATCATGCACCCCCCTCCCTATTAATTCACTTCTCAACTTTCTATGAAGAGTTCAAATGAGAATCAATTCACTGAGAATAAACTAAGATCCTATTCAGAGGGATCCAAGAGTCACTTCTCAACTTTCTTAAGAGTTCAAATGAGAATCAATTCAATGAGAATAAAAATTATAAGGTCTGATTAACTAAGAAATTCTCAAGACATCTATGACACGCGCTGACTTGAAAATTAAGGCTTCAAAGCCTGATGGCATGTACAATAAAAGGCAAGTCTGCAGCTTTGATCATGCACCCCCCTCCCTATTAATTCACTTCTCAACTTTCTATGAAGAGTTCAAATGAGAATCAATTCACTGAGAATAAACTAAGATCCTATTCAGAGGGATCCAAGAGTCACTTCTCAACTTTCTTAAGAGTTCAAATGAGAATCAATTCAATGAGAATAAAAATTATAAGGTCTGATTAACTAAGAAATTCTCAAGACATCTATGACACGCGCTGACTTGAAAATTAAGGCTTCAAAGCCTGATGGCATGTACAATAAAAGGCAAGTCTGCAGCTTTGATCATGCACCCCCCTCCCTATTAATTCACTTCTCAACTTTCTATGAAGAGTTCAAATGAGAATCAATTCACTGAGAATAAACTAAGATCCTATTCAGAGGGATCCAAGAGTCACTTCTCAACTTTCTTAAGAGTTCAAATGAGAATCAATTCAATGAGAATAAAAATTATAAGGTCTGATTAACTAAGAAATTCTCAAGACATCTATGACACGCGCTGACTTGAAAATTAAGGCTTCAAAGCCTGATGGCATGTACAATAAAAGGCAAGTCTGCAGCTTTGATCATGCACCCCCCTCCCTATTAATTCACTTCTCAACTTTCTATGAAGAGTTCAAATGAGAATCAATTCACTGAGAATAAACTAAGATCCTATTCAGAGGGATCCAAGAGTCACTTCTCAACTTTCTTAAGAGTTCAAATGAGAATCAATTCAATGAGAATAAAAATTATAAGGTCTGATTAACTAAGAAATTCTCAAGACATCTATGACACGCGCTGACTTGAAAATTAAGGCTTCAAAGCCTGATGGCATGTACAATAAAAGGCAAGTCTGCAGCTTTGATCATGCACCCCCCTCCCTATTAATTCACTTCTCAACTTTCTATGAAGAGTTCAAATGAGAATCAATTCACTGAGAATAAACTAAGATCCTATTCAGAGGGATCCAAGAGTCACTTCTCAACTTTCTTAAGAGTTCAAATGAGAATCAATTCAATGAGAATAAAAATTATAAGGTCTGATTAACTAAGAAATTCTCAAGACATCTATGACACGCGCTGACTTGAAAATTAAGGCTTCAAAGCCTGATGG
This sequence comes from Orbicella franksi, assembly GCF_964199315.1. NCBI lineage: Eukaryota > Metazoa > Cnidaria > Anthozoa > Scleractinia > Merulinidae > Orbicella > Orbicella franksi. The sequence continues at coordinate 43,671 of NW_027670850.1, forward strand.
CATGTACAATAAAAGGCAAGTCTGCAGCTTTGATCATGCACCCCCCTCCCTATTAATTCACTTCTCAACTTTCTATGAAGAGTTCAAATGAGAATCAATTCACTGAGAATAAACTAAGATCCTATTCAGAGGGATCCAAGAGTCACTTCTCAACTTTCTTAAGAGTTCAAATGAGAATCAATTCAATGAGAATAAAAATTATAAGGTCTGATTAACTAAGAAATTCTCAAGACATCTATGACACGCGCTGACTTGAAAATTAAGGCTTCAAAGCCTGATGGCATGTACAATAAAAGGCAAGTCTGCAGCTTTGATCATGCACCCCCCTCCCTATTAATTCACTTCTCAACTTTCTATGAAGAGTTCAAATGAGAATCAATTCACTGAGAATAAACTAAGATCCTATTCAGAGGGATCCAAGAGTCACTTCTCAACTTTCTTAAGAGTTCAAATGAGAATCAATTCAATGAGAATAAAAATTATAAGGTCTGATTAACTAAGAAATTCTCAAGACATCTATGACACGCGCTGACTTGAAAATTAAGGCTTCAAAGCCTGATGGCATGTACAATAAAAGGCAAGTCTGCAGCTTTGATCATGCACCCCCCTCCCTATTAATTCACTTCTCAACTTTCTATGAAGAGTTCAAATGAGAATCAATTCACTGAGAATAAACTAAGATCCTATTCAGAGGGATCCAAGAGTCACTTCTCAACTTTCTTAAGAGTTCAAATGAGAATCAATTCAATGAGAATAAAAATTATAAGGTCTGATTAACTAAGAAATTCTCAAGACATCTATGACACGCGCTGACTTGAAAATTAAGGCTTCAAAGCCTGATGGCATGTACAATAAAAGGCAAGTCTGCAGCTTTGATCATGCACCCCCCTCCCTATTAATTCACTTCTCAACTTTCTATGAAGAGTTCAAATGAGAATCAATTCACTGAGAATAAACTAAGATCCTATTCAGAGGGATCCAAGAGTCACTTCTCAACTTTCTTAAGAGTTCAAATGAGAATCAATTCAATGAGAATAAAAATTATAAGGTCTGATTAACTAAGAAATTCTCAAGACATCTATGACACGCGCTGACTTGAAAATTAAGGCTTCAAAGCCTGATGGCATGTACAATAAAAGGCAAGTCTGCAGCTTTGATCATGCACCCCCCTCCCTATTAATTCACTTCTCAACTTTCTATGAAGAGTTCAAATGAGAATCAATTCACTGAGAATAAACTAAGATCCTATTCAGAGGGATCCAAGAGTCACTTCTCAACTTTCTTAAGAGTTCAAATGAGAATCAATTCAATGAGAATAAAAATTATAAGGTCTGATTAACTAAGAAATTCTCAAGACATCTATGACACGCGCTGACTTGAAAATTAAGGCTTCAAAGCCTGATGGCATGTACAATAAAAGGCAAGTCTGCAGCTTTGATCATGCACCCCCCTCCCTATTAATTCACTTCTCAACTTTCTATGAAGAGTTCAAATGAGAATCAATTCACTGAGAATAAACTAAGATCCTATTCAGAGGGATCCAAGAGTCACTTCTCAACTTTCTTAAGAGTTCAAATGAGAATCAATTCAATGAGAATAAAAATTATAAGGTCTGATTAACTAAGAAATTCTCAAGACATCTATGACACGCGCTGACTTGAAAATTAAGGCTTCAAAGCCTGATGGCATGTACAATAAAAGGCAAGTCTGCAGCTTTGATCATGCACACCCCCTCCCTATTAATTCACTTCTCAACTTTCTATGAAGAGTTCAAATGAGAATCAATTCACTGAGAATAAACTAAGATCCTATTCAGAGGGATCCAAGAGTCACTTCTCAACTTTCTTAAGAGTTCAAATGAGAATCAATTCAATGAGAATAAAAATTATAAGGTCTGATTAACTAAGAAATTCTCAAGACATCTATGACACGCGCTGACTTGAAAATTAAGGCTTCAAAGCCTGATGGCATGTACAATAAAAGGCAAGTCTGCAGCTTTGATCATGCACCCCCCTCCCTATTAATTCACTTCTCAACTTTCTATGAAGAGTTCAAATGAGAATCAATTCACTGAGAATAAACTAAGATCCTATTCAGAGGGATCCAAGAGTCACTTCTCAACTTTCTTAAGAGTTCAAATGAGAATCAATTCAATGAGAATAAAAATTATAAGGTCTGATTAACTAAGAAATTCTCAAGACATCTATGACACGCGCTGACTTGAAAATTAAGGCGCTTCAAAGCCTGATGGCATGTACAATAAAAGGCAAGTCTGCAGCTTTGATCATGCACCCCCCTCCCTATTAATTCACTTCTCAACTTTCTATGAAGAGTTCAAATGAGAATCAATTCACTGAGAATAAACTAAGATCCTATTCAGAGGGATCCAAGAGTCACTTCTCAACTTTCTTAAGAGTTCAAATGAGAATCAATTCAATGAGAATAAAAATTATAAGGTCTGATTAACTAAGAAATTCTCAAGACATCTATGACACGCGCTGACTTGAAAATTAAGGCTTCAAAGCCTGATGGCATGTACAATAAAAGGCAAGTCTGCAGCTTTGATCATGCACCCCCCTCCCTATTAATTCACTTCTCAACTTTCTATGAAGAGTTCAAATGAGAATCAATTCACTGAGAATAAACTAAGATCCTATTCAGAGGGATCCAAGAGTCACTTCTCAACTTTCTTAAGAGTTCAAATGAGAATCAATTCAATGAGAATAAAAATTATAAGGTCTGATTAACTAAGAAATTCTCAAGACATCTATGACACGCGCTGACTTGAAAATTAAGGCTTCAAAGCCTGATGGCATGTACAATAAAAGGCAAGTCTGCAGCTTTGATCATGCACCCCCCTCCCTATTAATTCACTTCTCAACTTTCTATGAAGAGTTCAAATGAGAATCAATTCACTGAGAATAAACTAAGATCCTATTCAGAGGGATCCAAGAGTCACTTCTCAACTTTCTTAAGAGTTCAAATGAGAATCAATTCAATGAGAATAAAAATTATAAGGTCTGATTAACTAAGAAATTCTCAAGACATCTATGACACGCGCTGACTTGAAAATTAAGGCTTCAAAGCCTGATGGCATGTACAATAAAAGGCAAGTCTGCAGCTTTGATCATGCACCCCCCTCCCTATTAATTCACTTCTCAACTTTCTATGAAGAGTTCAAATGAGAATCAATTCACTGAGAATAAACTAAGATCCTATTCAGAGGGATCCAAGAGTCACTTCTCAACTTTCTTAAGAGTTCAAATGAGAATCAATTCAATGAGAATAAAAATTATAAGGTCTGATTAACTAAGAAATTCTCAAGACATCTATGACACGCGCTGACTTGAAAATTAAGGCTTCAAAGCCTGATGGCATGTACAATAAAAGGCAAGTCTGCAGCTTTGATCATGCACCCCCCTCCCTATTAATTCACTTCTCAACTTTCTATGAAGAGTTCAAATGAGAATCAATTCACTGAGAATAAACTAAGATCCTATTCAGAGGGATCCAAGAGTCACTTCTCAACTTTCTTAAGAGTTCAAATGAGAATCAATTCAATGAGAATAAAAATTATAAGGTCTGATTAACTAAGAAATTCTCAAGACATCTATGACACGCGCTGACTTGAAAATTAAGGCTTCAAAGCCTGATGGCATGTACAATAAAAGGCAAGTCTGCAGCTTTGATCATGCACCCCCCTCCCTATTAATTCACTTCTCAACTTTCTATGAAGAGTTCAAATGAGAATCAATTCACTGAGAATAAACTAAGATCCTATTCAGAGGGATCCAAGAGTCACTTCTCAACTTTCTTAAGAGTTCAAATGAGAATCAATTCAATGAGAATAAAAATTATAAGGTCTGATTAACTAAGAAATTCTCAAGACATCTATGACACGCGCTGACTTGAAAATTAAGGCTTCAAAGCCTGATGGCATGTACAATAAAAGGCAAGTCTGCAGCTTT